>NC_088865.1:4365146-4653755 GCF_032884065.1 Artemia franciscana
GGCCATGACCTACTTGCTGGGTTGAACACAACCAAGGGAATTTCATCGTCTAGATTTTGCCAGCTTCTATTTGAATCCCAGGGTCAGTTAGGCCAGGAATCCTCTATATGAAAATATGTGGTACAAAGGGGGATGGTTTAGCCTCGGATCTGAACTTCTGTTTGTTCGTGCATCCACAGACAACGTCAGGAAGACTGACAGTTGACCAAAGGAGGCAATTGCAGAGTCAGCTGGAATGATGTAACTCTGAATCCATCTGTGGCAAATAAACTCCTTTCTGACTAACTTTGGGAAAATAAAATGATGATAAAATAAAATGGTCTCGGACTCAATAGCTTTGCAAAAAATCCCTATTACTGCACGACCCATATCTGACAGACTACTTAAGGTTTGCCTTTGAAACAAGCATGACAGGATGACCATCATAGTTTGGTATACCCATATCAAAGACTTGGAAGACATAGCAAAGAAAGAGTCCCACTCAGCTCTGGCCTTATATATTGCAAGGTTGTCTCCTCATGGTGTAACTCTTCTCCTTGGTGACTCCAATGTGAGGGGAGGTAACAGTTTGGGTGTTTGGCATGGCACTATTGAACCTGCGTCTATGCAGAACTTGGAAATACAGACCACAGATTTGTTCGTGTTAACATCTAGCCTCACCTTCAAGCCCAGTGGCCAGAAGGAAAACCCAGCACTCTAGATTTTGGAAGACCAAATGAGCCAAATATTCACTTCAAGTATAATGTCAAGATTTCAAGCCATTTTGAGGCCCTTGGTACATTTAACAGCAGTGAAGACGGAGGGACATATTTTAAAGCAGAGACCAGTGAAGCAGCACAACTAGTGTTTTGCGAGAGAATGGATCTTAAAGAGAATGGTTAACCAGTAAAACGTTACAGGTACACTTATCGAAAGCTCTACAGAGTGCGGAATAGACCCATCCACGGGTAATGAACTCAGTTTGTTTCAATCAAAGCTGATGAAATAAAATTAGCTTCCAATAAGAATGACATGGTTAGTGTGCTTTAACGGCTTCAGAATCTCACGGAAAAAAAGCTCCTACCTTAGGACCTGTTCTGTCCTGCCATGGAGCACAGCCTTCTGACGAGGGCTCTTGCTTCAAGCGGTGAGAAGATCAATTCTGCTTGTTTGGCATCAATACTACCCCGTCTTTACATTCTAATAATAGTCTGATAAATCTAGCTGTCGAATATCTGAAGCAGAAAATCCTCCAGACGAGCCTTAGAACCCTTCAGAAATTAGGAATGCAGTGCGATGGCTCCAAAATAATAGAGATGCTGGTATCATCGAATTAAGCTCAGAGCTACCAAAATATGTTGGGCCTAAATTGCTCCTCTTCCTGCATATCCTGCTGTATATAATTTCCCTAACTGGAACATTCCCGAAGGCAGAAAAGGTGTCATCATCCCCTTATGGAAGAGGAAGGGCTCTAGACGTTGCTGCACAAACTACTGAGTGAACGACCGGCGCAGCCTGTTCTTCAGGATAACGTAAGAAGTACGCCAAGGATCTGCAGTGACGTGCCCTCTCCCACTGGTGCAACGCCACTAGCACTGAAACTGTCCCAAAATTAATCTACTTAAGCTTTACAGTTTCTTTTGCCGGTTTGCTTCCTTCTGAGCGCAAGGCGAGGATATCTAAAGCCTTTTCTGCCATGGCCGGCTGAAGAACTACCTTGGGCGAAAACAAAACATCAGCCGTAGAGCAAAGCTGCAAATTTTCATACCCCCCCCCCCTCCCTCGTCGCCTCTTCAATTGTCTATAGATGTAAGACGTGGCAATCATCAATCATCAAGATCCAATGGAGGGTAGAATTAAACCAAATTGAGGGGTATGGAATTTCATTGTATGGATAACAATGTGATTAACATTAAGAAATTACGTAATATTCACAAATAGTCACAAATACGAAAATTGAGAAACTTAAGGTTTGTTTCCTGTGCAATTTTTGGTTTGTTACTTTTCTGAAGTCCTAAGGTTTTTATTCTTCATCACAAATTAACAATATGCAATCATACGATATTTGATGTTTAGTTCTAAAAATTTACAAAAATCAAATTCTTGATATTTTCAATGCATTTTTTTTTACCTTTAAAAACATTGAAAACCTTTGAAAAATAAAGAAAAGTTCCTTTATGATTGAATCAGTAAAAAGAAACTCTAACTAGCATCATATGTCTGGCTCAGTGAATGTATACTTCTGAAACTGATAAATCCATTGACATAGGTATTTTTACTTTGCCGTGATCAGCTATGACCTTGTCACTATATCCTATATTTCATGGGGAACTCAAACCTTAATGCTTGAAACTGTTGGAGAGGAGAAACAGAAATTCAGGGTCAAAATAAGTCTAGTGGGTAAATAGGGTCTGGAGGTGAAAAATCCCTCTGAATTCACTAAAGAAAAAGAGCTCTGCTAAAAGTTCCTCTTCTTTCTAGGATTCCTGCCCACCAACTCGTGACTTCTTTATGCCAACCGAGAGACTGTTCTACAGTCCGTTGAGAAACAATGACATTCATTGGAATTTCGAAAAATTCCTTATAGATCCAGAAGGGTTGCCATTGAAGCGTTACGATCCAGGAACAAAAGTGAGCGAAATCATCGAGGATTTGGAGAATATTCTTAACGGGGAATGATTTTTTTTTCTCCCAGTTTAAGTTTAAAAGGAAAAATGAAGGTGCGACTTAAACTGCTAGCAGGGTGTTGCAGCCTGATGTGTGAATTTGTCTGTGATGGCGAAGCATTCAGTTGTCACAGACTATTCAGTTTCCTTTTTAAGCTTACACTGGTTTGCTTTTTGTGAACGTTATACAAATAAATATATTAAATTTAAATGTTTATTACTTTTAAAGTAAGGTACATTTTTTTTAACTCGCATTGATATACAAGCAAGGATGTGAATTCATGAAAATATAGGGGGGGGTGATATTTTTTTAAAATAAAATAGAAAAAGAGATTTTTCATAGTCTAGGGAGGGGGTTTGGTTTTTTTAAACAAAATAACAAAAAATTATACTTTCTGAAACACAGGAATTTCCCTACCTCCAATTCACCCCCTGAATACAAGGATTTTGCATCCGTGAGGGGTGAGGTGAAAAAATTTAGTATGAGCATTTGAAATATAGACGCTGCATATGTCTTCGTGTATATTGATTTTTAGCGTGTTTTGTCTTATTTAGGATCATCCACAAAATTAGATTTTCCACAGTTGCCACATACTCCAATTGTATGGATAATCGAAATTTTGGCCAATCAGATTAATCAGGGCTGTGAAAATTGCTGGCCTTAACAGACAAATTTAATCAATCTTGTATGAACAGGTGAAAAAATAACATCATTAGTTGTAATTCTTGTTGTGTAGCGTCTGGTCTATGCTTAAAGTGCTCATCTTTATATAGATAAAAGGGCTTCATTAAAACGCTCCAACACACTCAAGAAGATAACGAAAATTAAGTGAGGATATTAACTTTAACCCAAATTAGCACAAAATACCCTGTTTTGACCGACCCTTTGGAAAATTTGCGACGATGCCAAGTTGTTAACATAATATATGCATTCCACTACCTAAGTATATTGAACTATGACGTAACCAAATTTGGGCATTAGCCGATAATTTGGGTATTGAGAAGGAAACATGTTAAGAAAACAATTTTTACTGCATAATATGCAGACAAATTGTAGTTAGCACGTTTTGAATACAGTTCAACTATAGGCTATTGTACCCTCTCCCACTAATATGCAAATATATAGTCCAAATTATATATCTTCCAAGCATTTTGCCATGCCTCACTCTTGTTTCAACCCATGTACCAGTAAATTGAGTCAAAGCTGACGAAACTATATAATTTGAATGGTTGTACATTAGAGGTGGTTGGGGGGGGGTGTGGTAAAGTAGAGTGTAACTGGGTTCAAGATATATTAACATCAATTTTTCTGCATATCAAGGAGGCACACTCGTGCCTCTAAAAAGAGGCGACACACGACAATGTTAAGCGATCTTCGGTTCCAGTGGTCGCAGACGGATGGGGAGGGATGCATTTCGTAGCCCGAGCTCCAACTAAGAAACCTGCAAAATTTCATCCCCCTCCAACTTTTTCTTCATGGGGAAAATCTGGGCGAAAGTTTCAACCTGTCAACCCAAGCCCAGTGGCGCCATTTCAGAAAACCTTAGGGGGGGGGGGCCAAAATCGATTTTGGGCCCCCATCCAGCCTTAAAAATTTTAAAATTTTCGAACATGCCTTTAGGTACCGTACTACTTTTGGGGTTTGCATTTTGCAGCTTATTTAGGGACCAAAAACAGTACCAAAAAAGAACATTTACTGTATAAATCAGAAACTTACGTACAGTTACTTCAGCAATGGATATCTCCTTTGCTTCATTTTTGCGAAGTCGTCGACAAGCTTCTCAAAATTGAGCTCCTTCACTGCAGCTTTCTCAGAGAATATAAGCAGCAAATGCGAAAGTCGCTCGTTTTCCATCGTTGTCCGGAGGTAGTCCTTCACAAACGTCGACACAGAGAAAAAACGTTCATTTGAGCACGTTGTGAGCGGGAGTGTGAGGACTACCCTGACGACCTTAAGAAGCTCAGAATAAGCTTCTTTCAATCCTCCGAGGCGTTCGAAGACATCTAAAGCGTTTGCCGGTTTCTGTGGAAGCTGCGACACAAATGCACGAGCTATTAAAGCTTGACACTTCAGCTGCATAGTATCGATTCCCGCCTGATCGAAGTATGTCGCGATCACAAGAAGTAAATCTGAGTCCATAAAATCTTTGGATTTGGGGTTAAGGCAACGTGTGGCTTCTAGCACTGGCAGCTGGACAGAAAAACGCTCTTCAAACTCATTTAACACTCTGTCCAAAACCTCGTAGAACCCTCTCCGCATTTTGCCATTTTGTTTAAATATATTTACATTTTGTTTAACAGCCATTTTGTTTAATATATTTGAAAAATCTAATAAATAGGTCTTTAAAGATGTCTTAATTGTCCAAAGTCTCTGGGGGAAGGTGTTCAATTTGTGGACTTTGCCCTTTTTTATAAATAGTATAGGTAATTGCGAAGTATACAGACGTTTTCAGTTTTTTCTGGTGGGGGGGGCAGCTCGAGCAGAGGAGGTTATGTAGGAGGATCTTTCCATGGAGAAACTTTTCATAGGGGAGCTGAATTTTCGATCAAGGGGGCACTGGATTTCCAAGCATTATTAAAAAAAGAATAAGAAATTAAATGAAAAAAAAGTTTCTTCAACTCAAAGTAAGGAGCAGGATTGAAACTTAAAACGAAAAGAAATTATTACATATGAGAAGGTTCACCCTTTCGTCAATACCTCGCTCTTTACGCTAAAGTTTTTTTTTTAGTACTTTCAAAAGAGATATTTATTCTAATCAAACGGCCTTTGAGATTCAGGAGTCATTCTTAAAGAATTGGAACCAAATTTGAACAGCGTAAAGAGCGAGTATTGACAAGGGGGTGAACCCCTTCATATACTTAAAAATTGCTATCCGTTTTGAGCTTTAATGTTTCTTCTTACATTCAGTTGAAAAAACATGTCTTTTTTATTTCATTCAATTAAGTCCAATGTGCTATTCAATTTTATGTTTTGTAGGTTTTTATAGGTTTTATAGGTTTCTGTGATACACTTCTTTATTTATTTTTTGTTTATGTAGGATTACCTTGCAAAGCTATCATTCCCTTGATTCTATATTTTAACCTAGAATCAATAAACACAAAATATGATGTACGAGTACTGCTGTCGGGTGATTAAACACTTTTTGAAGCTAGCCATAGTAATTCATGCGGACGAAAACTTATTAGGTTTGAAATTTCTTATCTTTGTCGCTTTTTGTTCTATCTTTCCTCTTCAAAAGAAGAAACTCAACAAGATTTGTCTGAGCATTATCTTATAAACAGTTCTTGGTAACGAGCTGTAAGTAAGGAGCGACCCGGCTCAATAGTAACCGAAACTCTAAAAAACGGAATTTGATACCAATAGATATGTCAAAAGAACTAAACTTTTATGCTGATTTTAAATACATTTTGTTAAGTTTAGTCTTACCCTTCAAAGGTTACAAGCCTGAGAAATGTGCCTGATTTTCAAAAAATGGCTGAAACACCCTTAGAACTCATATAATCATAATAAAATCATACCATCAGATTCAGCGTATTAAGAGAACCGTATTGTAGAGGCTCCAAGCTCCTATCTGCAAAAATGTGGAATTTTGTACTTCATATTAGAAGAAAGATCACGGATGCGTGTTTATTTATTTTTTTTTTTGCCCAGGGGTGATCATATCGAACCAGTGGGCCAAGACATCGGGAGAGGGCTTATTCTAACGGAAATTCAAAGTTCTAGTGCCCTTTTTAAGTTACCAAAAAAATTGGAGGGCAACTAGGCCCCCTCCCACGCCATTTTTCCCCAAATTCCCCTGACCAAAAATCTGAGATAGCTATTTTGTTCAACATCGTTGAAAGGCCTAATAATAATGTCTTTGGAGATAACATGAAACCCAGAGCTCTTGGGAAAAGGTCTTCAAGCTAAAAAATGTGACCATTGTTTACATATAGTATTTCTTATTCGGAAGCATGCATACATTTCTAGGGTGGGAAGGGGAGGACGATTTTTTTGGCTGGGGGACTTAGCTCGGGGAGAATTTTCCATGGAAAATGAATTTTCTAGGGGATGAACTTTTCAGGGGAAATTGTGTACTGGAAAAATTTTCCAGAATTCCTATACAAAATTTCTTTATATATCTTGCTTTCTATTTACTGGCTCAATTTCACGCTTGGAAGTGTTAAGGGTAATTGTCCCAGTAAATTTTAACCAGGATTGTATTGTTCAGAGGATGTTTCCAAGGGGGATTTCTCCGTGGAGGTGAAGCCAGATTTCCTGGCTTTATTTAAAAAATGATCAGAAATTAAATAGAAAAACACTCGTAACAAGTGCCATATGAGCTCGTAGCTCTTGTTCTGGTTCGTTCAGTGAGATTGGTCGACGAAACAAAATTTAAAATGTGGTAGATTTACTTACAGTCGGTTTGAAAAACGAAGCCAATCGTCGTTGCATCTTTATTTCTTCTTCTTTCCTTTGGGCTTTTATTTTCCTTTTTTTTGCACCGCTCGCGCCGGATGAACTCATGTTTCAATAATCCGATTTGAACTTGAACACAACTCAACACTGTTTCACGGTTCTTTATTTGATGAAGGGTAACGAGAAACTAAATACAAAACTGGAATGACACCCTGGTCTGGATACCCTCTTTTCCAGATGTTAGCCTACACATAAATGTGCCGACTGACGGGATTCATTAATCACTGGAGAGACTTCAATGTCACAGAAGTACTCCGAGCCCAGAAAGGACTTTACAAACCCCTGCCAAAAGGGTGACCATAAATTAATTAGGGAGAACGGCAAAAACAGGATACTTTCTTGAAATGCAATAATCGTCGAGTATCTTGAATTTGCTATTTAGTAATAATTCACAGTAGAAATACGGTAAAAAAAAGAGAAAAAAGTAGAACAAGCACGAATAAACAAAGAATTACGTGGTTGAAATTGGGCCCCTCCAGAAATCAGGGGGGGCCATGGCCCCCCCCCCCCTCCCCCCCCAAATGGCGCCACTGCCCAAGCCCCCCTTTAACGTTGTCCGATCGGGCTGAAATTCACAAGTTAAGGTCCCCTAGGGCCCAGGAGCTTATCCGCGAAATTTCAGCTTGATCCGATAACTCCTTCCCTGTTTTCCAGAAACCACGCATAGCCACTTAAAATTCATTTACTTTTTTTTTCCTAGACGCCTACAGGTCACATCCGACATCGGATCTGGGTGTACGAAGACTCATTCGATGCGGAATTCTCCGAGTAAGTGCCCATGAAAGTTTCGTAGGAAAATCTTAACCCCCCGAAAGTTTCGACCCTCCAACCCCCCCCCCCACCACCCCTTTTAACGTTGTCCGATCGGGCTGAAATTCACAAGTTAAGGTCCCTTACGGCCCAGGAGCTTATCCGCGAAATTTCAGCTTGATCCGATAACTCCTTCCCTGTTTTCCAGAAACCACCCATTAGCTATTTAATTAACGGATTTCTCTCCATAAGAGCCCATGTTAATTTGAAATTTTTAAAAGCTATTGAGAAGTTATATTTACACACATGCAAGTTATTAGCTCAGTTGGTAGAGCGTGAGACTTTTAATCCTCGGGTCAAGGGTTCAAGTCCCTTACGGGCGGTTTTTTTCACAACATCAAAAAAATTTTGATAACACCTGGACAGCTTATCATTTGAGAGACGAGGAGTACAGGAATTATTAAATTACATCCACCATGGATTGTAGAAAAACGTACAGAAATAATATGAAAAAAAACTTCGTTTTCTTAAAGAGTTAAAGAGGCTGCGTCCCAAAGTCGAACCTTAAAACGTACAGGAATTAGAAGAGGCAGTTGGGGGGCTGCCGCCCCCCAAACCCCCAGCTTTTAAAGACTCTTTTGTACAGGTTTTTTGTTTTTTTGCTAACCCCCAGCTCTTGGCTTCGGAAAGGCCCTCTTTTAATTAACAAAAAATTGAAATGAATGAATAATGGAATAACTTCGAAAAATGTTAAACACAAGAGGACAGGAGAACCATTGCGCCGAAACTAGTAATTAGTAACAATAAAGTCCCCCCCCAAAAAAAAACCTGTACAAAAGAGTCTTTAAAAGCTGGGGGTTTGGGGGGCGGCAGCCCCCCAACTGCCTCTTCTAATTCCTGTACGTTTTAAGGTTCGACTTTGGGACGCAGCCTCTTTAACTCTTTAAGAAAACGAAGTTTTTTTCATATTATTATAAAGTAAGAATTGATTTCTTAAGATGCTTCCTTCTCGATAGATCTAATTCTAGGCTTATACCCAAATTTTCAAATATTTGCCAACCAATAAGTATCGTACACTCCTCGCTAGGCTACTGTGGAGTTATTCCTTTTAGGGCTAAGACAGCATTCTAATAGGAACACGGAAATAGGGGTAGTGATAGACCAAATCTTTCCAGTTTCAATGGGTTCGATTCGAGATTGGTTTCTTAATTTACTGGCCATCTAATGAGACTCATATATCCGCTGTTAAGCTACTGTTGATAGAATCTCTTTGGGGCTAGAAAATCATTCTCATAGGAGAACAGAAGGTAGGGTAGTGGTAAAGCAAAGTTTTCCAGCTTCAAGGGATTTGATTCAAGAGTCGATTTATGATTTTTGGCTACAGATTATGACTCGTATACCCCTCAGACCTTGCAAAACTGCCATTGGGATGTAGATTTTAGGAGTAGGACTGTGTTTTAATAGTAAAACTGCAATTAGCTAATGAGAAACCAGAATTTTCTGGTTTCAAGGATTTGCAATTGTCAGTCATTTTTCTCGAAAACCAGATAAATCTGCTAAAAAAAATGTCTATTGTGTGAATGCCCAACTGTTACGTAATTCAAGGTTGCGCGACTACGGGTCGGTTAATCGTTATTCCTTTGGCTTTTACTGGTTCTCTTTCGTTAAACAGATCAGTTTTCTGTTAATCTCTGAGTGAACATGCCAGAGTTCAGTACTGGCCTGCTAACTTTACTTCTTTGTGCTTTGAGTTCTGCTACAGGGGACACTATACTTACCAGTGTTGATTGTGCTGGTACGAATGGGACAATCCATGAATTTTCAGAATTGGATTTATTCCAAGAGAAACAAATCAACCTGTCAGATTTCAGTGGAAAGGTATAAGAATTTTATTTCATTAATCAAGTGCGAATTTTTTTTTTTTACTATTCAGGCTATATTCAGACTATTAGAAAAATATTGAGAATATTCATTATTTTAGATTTTGGAAAGTAAGGTAACCAATAAAAGGGGAGGGAACAATTTGGCCTCCTTATATTTTGCAAAATGCCCTTTTGCGGATTTTCATAGGAAAAAATCAAGAACAATAAAATACCCCCCTCTCCTGGATTTTGAAAAATATTTTGTTGTTTTTTTACCTTCAATAAAAAATGATTGAAGATTCCGCCTCCCTCATTCTCGTGAATTCGTACCCCTGATGAAAAGTAATTACCAGTTCATACAGAGTCTAAAATATGCCTCAGGAGGGTCTTTTGAGGCATATACCCCCACTCTCTCAAAGGGGACCCTTCATACCAATGAACAAAACTGTCTGCATTAAAGTAAAACTCTCAGTGTTACATCTAAATTACACACAGGTTTAGAAATGTGTTTTGAGCCTCATATCTTTACTAAATATTGATTTATAAGGTTTGCGGAATTGTATTTCCAAAACATCGAATCAAAGAAAATCAGAGGCACTGTTGGGTGTTTACCCCTTTTGAAGGAAAACACCATAATATTCTGAAAACTACCTGAAAAATTGTAAAATACTTATTCGTATCATTCTTAATAACCCTCCTAATATACAATTAATTTTCTTCAATTTACTTTTCTTCAAATTTATATTACGGAAACAAGCAACGGCAAAGGCAACAAGCGACGAATATGCACAATTTGGACTATATATTTACATGTTAGAGGGGGGGGGTACAGATATAGGAATGATGGTAAATGTATGACAGTTCATATTAGTCACATGCAGTCAAATTTAATGACTCGAATCTGAAGGCGAGTACATAAACATTGTGTTTTAACTTTATTTTGCGCATTGTAAAATATATAAATGTACATTTTTGAATATATATATATATATATATATATGTATATATATATATATATATATATATATATATATATATATATATATATATATATTATATGAATGAATGAACTTTATTACCCGTAAAGTATAAAAAAACACAAAGTACGGAGTATTATAAATAAATATAAATAAATAAACAAAAACAAATACGATAAACAGCGAAGAAAAACAAAATTCAAACTAACAAAAGACAATATGGACTAATCAACCAGTATCAATATGGAAAAAAGGCTGCAGAGGGTCATAAACGTGAATAAAGTTGACAGTCTTTTTACATAAATCATCACTGGAAGACCGAATCCGAGAAGGCGCATCTACTAAACCAAATCGAGCAATTATTTTTTTGTTTCGGTGCCATCTAGGAAGCCGGAGGAGGAATTTGCAATATCTGAAATAAGCCGTACGTAGAGTATGTCGATCTTTCTTACGGAACAGATGAGCCATGCCTGATAAAAACAAAAGCACAGGGGCGCAATAAGCGTCATAAATCATGCACAAACCGTTGCGGTTGTAACGGCTTTTGTTTGGGGATATTTTTCCGCAAGCGACGCGTAGGTTTTTCACGGCTTGATTCACTAGGGATGAACAGGTAGCGGAAAGTGTTGGGCCGAAACACAGATCAAGCCAACTAACTAAAGAAGACCATGGTAGAACTGCAGTCCCAGTAACGAATGGAGCGATCGCATAAGGGCTATTAAAACAAATAAACTCGCATTTAGACGCATTAACTGACGGTCCAATCTTAGATAGTTCATTGGTTAATATAGTAAAATTAGAAAGCAATCCACGGCGAGTCCGGGCAACAAGAAGAACGTCATCTGCATATGCAATAGAAGACAAACGAGTATTACCGTAAAAAACAGAACTTTTAAGGGGACGCAGGCACGATGCAAGCACGCATTTAAATATACTAGGAGACAATACGGCACCTTGCCGAACTCCCTTATTAATTTTTACAGGGTCAGATATTTGGCCATTCCAGGTAACTTGAATTTTAGACTTTGAATACCAAGAAGACAATAAACTTAGTACGGAATATATATGGTATATAAATATATATATATATATATATATATATATATATATATATATATATATATATATATATATATATAAAATAAATACAAAAGTACATTTTTGAATAGTGGCGTTGTTCATATTTTCTCAAAATATTGACCGAAACTCACTGTCATTCAACCAATTGAATGATAATTTTATTAGTCATCCCTATTTCCATTATAAATAGTTTTACTAGCCTCTCTTTCCTAGTGGTCAGTAACTTCTAAACGAAGGACACTTATATGTAATAAA
Organism: Artemia franciscana; assembly: GCF_032884065.1. Lineage (NCBI taxonomy): Eukaryota > Metazoa > Arthropoda > Branchiopoda > Anostraca > Artemiidae > Artemia > Artemia franciscana. The sequence continues at coordinate 4,377,175 of NC_088865.1, forward strand.
GCGCACAAGGATGTAAATATGTATAGTTGACTGCAATTACTCGAACCTGAAGGGGACTACAAAAACGTTGAGTTATAACGTTATTTTGCGCATTGTGTTATTTACAAACGTATATTTTGGTATAGTGGTGTTGTTCATATTTTTCTCAAAATATTGAGCAAAGTCCTTGTCATTCAACCGATCGAATGACAATTTCATTAGTTATTTCTAAATCCATTATTAATAGTTCTACTATCCCTCCTTCCCTCGTGGCCAGTAACATCTAGACGATAGACACTTATATCTATTAAAGCGCACAAGGATGGAACCATATGCAATTCACTGCAATTACTCGAATCCGAAGGGGCTATAAAAACAAGTATTTTCCAAGTGGCGTGGGATGAGGTCATAAGGGAAGTCAAATTGGAACTTCTCAGGATGGAGTAAAGAAAAGCTTTGATAGATTAATGTGTAGGAGGAGCTTGCACAGCTGTGAAAGTTTGCGGCTGTTTCATGCTGCAAAGATTTCTTAGTAATACTAGTAATAGGGTGCTGTACAAGGACTGATTAAAACCTTTTGCAGTTCCTAGAGTGACAAGATTAATAGGAACTTGAATTAATTACAAATCACGAACATTAAGATCCCTTAACTAAAATGCATGACTTAAGCTTGAGACCCCTTACCTCGAATATAGAATCAAAAGAACTTGATGCATGATTTAGTTTTCTCATTAAGGCACAGCCCTTCTAATGCACAGGGCCCTATTAAAGCCTTGTGGAAACCATTGAGGAAAAAAACTCGAGGAAACCCTAAGACAGACCATATTTAACCTATATATGGAATTAACTACTTTGTTCATTTACAAAAATAGCTACTCCTCTGCAGGGGCGCTACTAAGGGGAGAATGGGGGGACTCACCCTTAAAGGTCTTCATAAAGGACTTTCGTCGGAAAAAGCCCGACAAAAGTCGCTATCTTTCGGGCAAAGCCTGACGAAACCTGTTACTTCTTGTGCGCTAAGTCAACATATAGGAGCTAACTAACTCAATATGGAGCCCTATTGGCTCCATAAAAACGACTGGTCGAGGGAAACCTTACAAAACTTGGTATTTTGTCGGCCCAATGCAATGTCATCAAAGATTTTCATCGGGCCAAGAATAACAAAATTTACTTCTTCATCTGCGCAAAGTCGACGGAAACAATTGCCGCCATAGAAAACGACTTGTTCAGCCGATCCCCACAAAACTTGATATACAGTCGATCCAATCTTATGTCATTAGACTTCCGTCGGGCGAAGGACTACGAAATTTACTGCTTCATATGCGTGAAGTCAACAAAAGCTTAATATTTTGCTTGTCCATTACTATGTCATAAAGGAGTTCCATCGGGTAAAGACGACGAAATTGACTGCTCAATCTGCGCGAAGCTGTCAGAAACCAATTTGCCACCTAGAAAACGACTTGTCGGGTGGAGTCTTGCAAAATTTGATATTTTTCAACGCGTCGGTTAGTTGGAGCCATTCTAGTGGCTCTACTGAAATAAACCCCATCACTCTATCAACTCTTTCATAATATATTTACCACCTTCTTTCCTGTAAAGTTCCATTTTTAATCTTTTAAACAAGTGAAAATAATGAAAATGAATTCAAAAAATAGAAAAAAAAAAAAAACAACAATGATAAATTCCAAAGATGAATTTAAATACCTTAAAAGCCATAACCACTTTAATAAATTAAGTCTTTTTATGTTTTATAAAAATAATGAAATTTATGCAAAAAAAACTTAAAAATACACTACCAAGAAATTTTATTCTTTTCTTTTCTCTTTGAGGACTTTTTATATATCAAGTAGGAGCAACTATTTTTTTTCTGGAAAGATTGTAACTAGAAACAAAATACCTGATTTCAAATGAAATAGGCTATCAGTTAATAAATCAGCTCATGAGTCTAAAAAAAAAAATCAAGCTTCATTTTCATAGCATCAATGGAGTGACACTAAAAAAAAAAAAAAAAACAGTTAGTCTGAAAGAAAAAGAATTTAATTAGTAGCTATTTGATAAATTTTGTTTGAGAGCCATTCTAGTGGCTCTAATAAGAAAAACATTGTTTGAAAATATTGTTTTTTCTTTTCAAAATATCGGAAATAGCTAACATATTTTGCTAATACATGAGCCCATAGACTTGCAAGGTTATACCAAGCTTATTTAGAACTAGACCTCTTTCGCTTATTCCCAAAAGCCCTATGACAAATCATATAACCGAGGGTATGAAGAATTAAAACTGCAAGAGAAAGGAACAATTTTTAATTCTAGATTGGAAATATTTGGCTACTTTGCAAAATTATACCCGTTTTTTAGATGTCCTGAAAAGTTACAAAAATGACATGCGCCGTACTTTTTATTATCACATCCACCTTATGTCACCCTGAAGACTGCTGCATTAAACAATTACTATTTGCTGAACCCTTACCAACGTTGGATAGAAGAAATGAAGGGCAGTTAAAGAATCGATGGACAATCAACAAGATCTGGAGTCATTCAAAGGTTTCCTCAAATTCACACATAGTTGAGACAAATCCTGGCTTAAGTTTTCTGCAGAGTTGGTACAAGACGGGTTGTCGTGGGAGCAAATCCTGGCATAAGTTTTCTGAAGAGTTTGTAAACGACAGGTCGTCGTGGGAGACTCTCATTCGAAAGCTTTGTTCATACAACAAGCAAGATGGAAATACCTTGTCCTACTTTTAAATACTGAGGTTACTACGTCTCTCGAAGACAGTGAAGAACTAATTTTTAAATCTAGTTCAACTTTTTAAATGAAGCTAGCATTGCAGGGAACATGAACTGTAAGAACCGTACCGTACTAACGTAATTACCGTAACCATAACCGTTCTGAACATGCCGAATCGTAGAGAATCATTGAAAGAGGCGATCTTTCTTATTGAAGGTAAACTTTGAGTGTGGTTAAAATGTATGTGGTTTAAATCTGATGTGTATATGTAACAGAGCTTTCGAAAAAAAAATTCGAAAGTTCTGATGCAATTGTGACGGTAGCAAAGAGAGGTGTGGAGAATCGAATTGTATTACTCTTTTTACTACCAAACCACATGAGGTCAACACAGCTATGCACGTTCCTCCTGTATCCTTGTCTATTTTAAGCCTCCCCCTTTACACACTCCCGAGAAGTTTCAATTTCTTTTAAATCTTGACTACGAAATTAAATATTCTTAAGCACAGTTTCAAGGCGTCAAGTTTGTGCCTAATGCATGTCACAAAAATTATTCGCAATTAATGGTTAAATTTGGCTAATTTTTGAAGGTTTTAACCTGTCTGGACTAATTTTTATGATAGTGTTGCAACCATGTGCATTTGGCTGATTAAGAAATTTTAGACGAACTATCAAATTTCTGAGCAAATGCAGCTACTAAATATGTTATTCAATTAATTCTAAATAGATTATATACAAAGAGCATTTAAATAATCTGGACAGAGAAAGACCATGGAAAAATATGATGCTGTAAAAACCGGGAGAGCCGTAGAGAGAGCCTGGATGGTCCCAGGGCAAAAAAAGAAGGTGGGACAATTTACTTCAGTTTAACTTCTGTTACTTCGAAACTGTAGTCTTGTTATCATTTTTGTTTATTTAAGTTATATTTGAACCATGCTCACTTTTAACTTTAGATGAAATAAATGTATCTGTTAATAATTAATACAACTAATTGAATTCTTAGAAGTGGCTAGTTGCGTAATTTCAGCAAAACCTAGGGGTGGGGGGGCAAAGTTGAAGCCAATTTTCAAAAATCAAGTGAAATTGACAGTGAAAAATAAATAATGAGCCATAAAGCACCGTAAACACAAAGAAAACGTAAATACTAAAGAAAGCTGACTCGTTTCTCTGGATGCTTGAATTATGCAGGGTGAGCTTAGTTTTGACAAGATTTATGTAGAAACAAAATTTAAGCTGGGGGGCAAACTGGGGTTGGAGGACATGCCGAATTGTCAGCAAATTACACCCCTGGAACAACCCTTTGAAATACAAGGTATAGGTTTTCGGGCTAGTATTATAATACCACTATGGTTGGCCCAAAACATCCTCTGTTATAGGCAACAGCATTTTAAAAGATGGTAGAGTCACAACCCTCTAGAATAATTACTCTAATGGACAAAAAAATGTATAGAGGGGCTATTCCAGCCTCTGAAGAGGCTATGGCCTTGCTCTAAATTTGTCTGGTAGACACTTAAATTAATTTGATATTCAAATAAATTAGTAGATTTCCAGCCAAGCTGCAATATGTTCGAAATCTATTACTATTTTTTTTTTTAGACTGCGGATTTATATGCCCACGAAAATTCACCTATTGGTATTTGAAAAACAAAATTGAAAATTTTTTTTGTCTTTTTGTCAAAATTTTTGTCAAAAACATGGTCTTTGAAAAAAAAAAGTTACTTTTCATAAGTTAAAAAGTTATACTTCACTATCATCGGAAGGGCAAGCAAGTGACTTTTATATCACCTTAAATTGCAATTCCTGATACGATTCGGCTATGCGAGCATAGTAAATCTCGTTTTTTAACTTTCACTTTGGGACGGATGCCAATCTATAGGAGGTTGGCTTTGTCTATTTGACCATGGTTTTACCCAATAGGTAATTTTAAGGTTAAATAAAACCGCCTTGTAATGTGCGAAATTTCTGGACGAAAAAATACCTTATTTAGCTCTTTGTTAAGGAAAAAAGACAGCGTAGGCGTTGGGCAATTTCAAGGCATTCCACTACAGTAACAACGACCCCGAGGTACCCGCTTTCACAAGTTGTCTAATGGTTCTACACAATGACTGTTTACTTTATAATATATTTAAACAGATATTAGAGTTCAGAAAATCTTCGAAATGCCCGAAAGGCTATATGATTCTTTCTACGAGTATGAACAGGAAACACTTCAATATTCACTGAATAGAATTAGGAGGACATTTGTAAAGAGTTTGGGTAGAGTTGGGTAAACTGACCTCATACAGGCGTCCAATTTTTTTTGGTAACGTCTTTTTTTGGTAGCGTCTAAAGGTCCTTTTTTTTTTTTTTTTTTTTTTTTTTTAACCAAAACAAGAGAAGAGGGGCTTTTTGGCACCCTTTTTCATCGACGTTTCATAAAAGAGCATTTATCTCAACTTAGAAGCTAGTGGTAAATTCAGCTTTCAGTCTACGGCCGTAGACTATTGAAGATAATTAATTTAGAAACTTTTCCCACAAAATAAGCTTTCAAAATAAATTAAGAGCTTTATTAAACCAAAAATGAGCAGAAATATAGTCAAATAAACTTCCAAGAGTGAAACTACCACATATCAGAGTTCCGAGTTCTTTATTTAACAATAAATTTCATAAATAAAACATTACTTCAAGACAAACTCCCCCATAAGGCTCCATGGCCGGGAAAGAACAGGGGAGAAAAAAAAATACTAACACAAAAAAATATAAACAAAATAAAAAAAAAAATATGAGTCACCCACCTCAATAATCCCCAAAAATGACAAGCTAGGCAGGGGGTAGCACATGATTTCACCAACTCAATTCAGAGACATCAACTCTAAGGGAAACCGGAATAAAAAAAAGATTATCTACTAGCTAGAAAATCTCTAACATAATTTTTGAACATACCAAACAAGTGGCAGCTTCGTACGAACTCTGGGAGCGAGTTCCAGATCCTGTTGCAAGCTGTCAGAGGGTTGAAGTCAGACACTGATTAAACAAAAAAACAAGTTTTTTTAAATGAAAGTAAGGAGCGACATTAAAACTTAAAACGAACAGAAATTACTCCGTATATGAAGGGGGCTTTTTCTCCTCAACGCCTTGCTCTTTACGCTAAAGTTTGACTCTTTCTCTTAACTCACGTTTTTAAAACAGTAAAAAAACTTTAGCGTAAAGAGCGGGGCGTTGAGGAGAAAAAGCCCCTTTCATGCACGGAGTAATTTCTGTTCGTTTTAAGTTTAATGTCGCTCCTTACTTTCATTTAAAAAACTTGTTTTTTTATTTAATTTCTGGACGTTTTTGAATTAATGCATGTTTTGATCTTGGCTATCCACACATAAATAATTAAAACGAAATTTGTATATTATTTTTTTTTTTGGCTAAATGGCTTTCTCATAATTTTAATCGGAAGATTTTGAGAAAAAAGGAGCGAGGGAGGAGGCCTAGTTGCCCTCCAATTTCTTGATTACTTAAAAAGGTAACTAGAACTTTTAATTTTTCACGAGTTTTCATTAGTAAAAAATATACGTAACTTACGAATTAACTTACGTAACGAACTTCTATATTCGTATGTTTTTATTGCGTATATGAGGAGGTTCACCCCTCGTCGATACATCGCTCTTTACACTAAAGCTTAAATTTTGTCCGAAGTCCTTAAGAATGACCCCTGAACCACAAAGGCCGTAGGATAAATAGTTGAAATTACTAAAAATACTTTAACGTAAAGAGCGATGTATTACGAGGAGGTAAAACCCTAATATACGTAACAATTGCTGCTCGTTTGAGGTTTTAATGCTGCTCCTCACTTTCAGCAGAAAAAACTTTTCATATTTATTTTTTACTGTTTTTTTAAATAATGCTAGAATATCTTGCGCCCCCTTCATTGGAAATCTCTTCCCCCATGAGAAGTTCCTCCATGGAAAGATCCTCCCACGTAACCCCACCTCCTCAACTCTCCCCCAAACCCAAAAAATCCCCCTGAAAACGTCTGTACATTTCCCAGTAACCATTACTATATGTAAACACAGGTCAAAGTTTGTAACTTGCAGCCCCTCCCACGGGAACTGCGGGGGAGTAAGTCGTCCCCAAAGACATAGTTATTAGGTTTTTCGACTATGGTGAATAAAATGGATATCTCAGAATTTTGATCCGATGACTTTGGGGGAAAATGAGCGTGGGAGGGGGCTTAGGTGCCCTCCAATTTTTGTGGTTACTTAAAAAGGGCACTAGAACTTCTAATTTCCGTTAGAATGAGCCCTCTTGCGACATTCTAGGACCACTGAGTCGATACGATCACCTCTGGAAAAAAAACAAACAAACAAAAAAAAAACAAATAAATACGCATCCGTGATTTGTCTTCTGGCAATAAATGCAAAATTCTACATTTTTGTAGATAGGAGCTTGAAACTTCTACAACAAGGTTCTCTGATACGCTGAATCTGATGGTGCGTTTTCTGATCTGATTGTTCTGAATCTGATTGTATGACTTTTAGGGGATGTTTTCCCCTATTTTCTAAAATGAAACAAATTTTCTCAGGCTCGTAACTTTTGATGGTTAAGACTAGTCTTGATGAAACTTATATATTTAAAATCAGCATTAAAACGCAGTTCTTTTGATGTAACTATTGGTATCAAAATTCCATCTTTTAGAGTTTTGGTTACTATTGAGCCGGGTCGCTCCTTACTACATTTCGTTACCACGAACTGTTTGATAGAGTGTGAAGAACATGTAAATTGTTGGAAGTGCGGAGATGATAAGTCGATTGATCAGAAACAGAAGATATATTATTACATAGGACAGCAGGAAGATGGCCGTGCAACTGTAATCAATAAGTAATGTAACGAATAGAAATTACCATAAATAACCGAGTCTAACTCGAAACGAGCAGAAATTAACATGAGTAGGGCCGACCCCCACGCGCCTTCTGAAGACCAAAATATAATTTGCACTTTACTGAAAACAAGATACATGTTAAGCGTTTTCAGTTTTTTAACTTTAATAAATCAAAAATTACTAAGACGTTTAAGACTAAAACTCTTATTAAGACTAAAAACTATTTGACTTATTAATTATTAATACTTTACATATAAATATAAGTATATGTTTGTTAAAATATCAGTAAACATTCATTTTTTTTACTTGTTTTTAACTAAAGCAGCGGACAATACGCACACCCAGATTGTCAAAATAGGATATCTGCAATATCACAGAAGGCTCAGGGTTTAAGATTTTCAGGGAATCTCAAAGGTGATGTTTAACTCAAACTAAGACATTTTGTTCATCAAGGCTGTTCATCAACACCACATCAGGCATACTCATCAAAGTCACTCATCTCGTCAAAGACACTAGCAATAGATTTTAAAGTGACACATGCAAAGAAAACTCAGTGATACTTATGACCTTTATTGAACTAATTTTTAAAAACTTTTCCCTCAAAACGAGTTATTCATCGACAAGTAAAGAGTTCCATTAAGTCAAAAATGAATATAAATAAAGTCAAATAATCTTTCAAGCGTAAAACTACCACAAATTACTATCAATAAATAAATGAAACTCAAAACGAACAAAAAGTACAATAAATAGCCGAGTAAAACACAACACATGCAAAAGTTAACATTAGAGAGGCTGATAACCCCCATGCCTTCTCAAGACCAGAACATGATTTGAGCTTTACTGAAAGAAAAAAACGAATGACCGTGGATTGTCAGTTTAATTGACATATGCTGATAATTAATCATTAAAGTTTTGATAAATTTACGAAAGTAAAAAAAAAAGTGAAAATATTTAAAACATGCTTTGTTTTCAGCAAGGAGCAAATCATGTTCTGGTCTTGAGAAGGCATGGGGGTTATCAGCATTTGGCATTCTTGCATTGGTTTTTCTTTTAATGGATATTGATTTATTGATACTTATTTTTTTCATTTTATTTATTTATTTCATCTTTTATTTGGAAACATGTTAGAGTATTTTCTGTTTACTAGGAGAGGGTTTCAATCGGGGGAAAACAAGGTACAAGTGCCCCCCTGAGTTTTAAGAAATACCTTTTTGAGGGGTATTTTCATTGAAAAATGCCTTTTTGAATGTCCATTGAAAAAAATTATCAAATGACAAATTTGCCCCTCCCCTAGATTTTAAAGTTATATTTTGTATGCACAAATGTTTGTTAGAAACAAAGTATTTTTGTAACTTAGTTCGTAAAGTATGTTACTAACAGTTCATATAACCGTGTAATTTGGGTAAGAAATTTAAAAATGGGCCCGTCAAATTTAAATAAATACTCAAGACGACGTTTCACAGACGCAAGCACAAAGACGTATCACACAACTTTAAAACACAACAGCTGCCTCATTTATCTCATTTCGGATCATTAACTCCTAATACCTCTAAAAAGAGAAGAGAGGCCTTCTCAATACCCCTTACTATTCTCAGAGGATACTTCAAAGAACAGCCCTTACGACGATGAGCGACTACTGTAAGTAAATATCCAAAATACGGGAGGCAATCATCAAAGGTTATCAACATGGGTTCGAATGCTTACAGGCTGGATCAAGACGGAAAGTCTCATAAACTGTTTTATAAGATAGGACTGATAGAATTTGTAGTCAAGTAAAAATCCATCCTTACAGTGTATAGCTGCATTTGCTTAAGATGATTATTCTTCTCCTTCTTCTAGTACGTTTTGGTTGTAAACGTTGCTACCTACTGAGGTCTAACATACACCTACAACGATTTGAATGCAATGAAAGATACTTTCAATGGCACAGTAGAAATACTTGGATTCCCTTCCAACATCTTTGGCCACGTAAGTCTCAGTGTTTATTACACTGATATATTTTTCGTTATTTTTATTCGTTCCAAATTTTAAACATTAACACAGGAAACAGGAAACCAGGCTTTAAAAGAACAGGAGTTATTTAGCTAATCTTTCTAACAACGCTTAAAAATAATATGACGGGCTTACTATAATATGCCACAAAATGTAAGCACAGGTTTATTTTTACCACCAAACTATATGAAAGTAACCTAACTTTTTCTCTGTGTTTAGGTTTGATTGATCAAATAATTCGAAAAATGCTAAGATCTAGCCCCTACAGATTCGCAACAAAATATAATAATGTTTCCAAGATTTTCAGCAAGAAAATGTCATTATAATTCGATAAGAAAGTTCAGTTAGAGCTCTCTAAGCGATATGGGATCGTCAAGTCTGGGATATGCCATTTCAGAAAGGAAGATCAAGCTATGGAAATAATCTTGTTAGGTTGGTTTTCGGCCAAAAATTGAATAAGCAATGTGGACTCGTTGTGGGATTCCTTGAGTTTGAGTGGGAGGCCAAACCTGTATGACGCTTCTATTTGGGTAATGCCATCCCCGGGACTGACATAGGTAAGCTCCTGCAGAGCCAACCTCGAATCCAGTTTTGGACCCTTTTAATAATGAGTTTTAACCCTATTTGGTATTGTTGTTATAACAATGAATCTAGTCATTTGATCCAATAAATAAAAAAAAACTCAGTGGATGACAAAACCCTGGGAGTTTGTTCAGCAAGGTGTGACTTGTAGAATGTGTGACTTGTGGAGTTTGTTCAGCAAATGAAACTTGTAGAAATATAGTTACATCCCAAATTAGGTCCAATGAAACCTTACCTTAAGATACTTGAATTCGCCAATATCCGCGATTTGCACAAAATCCAAACTGCCAACGGCGGATACTAACGAACAACTCGGATAATGGCGAATAAATCACTTTATTGTTTGTTAGGTATTTGATTTTAATTCTTTTATTTTTTGATCTTTTATTGAATTTTTTGGGCGGTTTTCTTTCATTGGTTTTATTTTATTTTCCGTACTTGTTTTTTTTTCTTATTCCTTGATCATACTATTTTGTTCACGCTGAAGAAGAGAGGCGGTTGTTCTCTGGAAATATTCGCTTTCTGTGTTTTCCTCAATATTTTCATTTGGCCTTTAAAAATCCCATTTTTTATCGTTTTCTTTCTTTATGTTAAAGTAATTTTAGTTTGTGAAAAACGAATAGTAACGCTTTCCTAACTCACCTAACTCCTAACAGAATTATTTACAAGTATCTACATTAAAAAAAGGAAATAAAATATTGGAATGCAAAACTAGTATACTGGAGAAACTCGTTGTATAAATTTACCTCCAAAGGTGCTCCTCAAGGACAGGATGGAATACTCACAAAGCCTGACCTATAATATCCCACTAAACCAGAATTACTTTCTCGTGACATTTCCTGGGACAGGAACGAAAATAAATTATCATTTTTTATAGCAAGAACCAGGTTTGAGTGCTACCGATTAGCATTAAAACTATTAGCATATTATGATACAAAACTAGTACACCCGCAAAACTTGTTTTTAGATTTACCCGAAAAGGAGCTCCTAAGGAACAGGATGAATTACTCATATAACCTGGCCTACAATATCTCATAAAGTATGAATTACTCATATCCTGCTAAATGAATGAAAAAAAAAATCTTTTTTTTATAGCAAGAACACGAATCAAGTGCTACCGATTAGCACTAAAACGATTAGTATATTATAATGCAAAACTAGTACATCCGGGAAACTTGTTTTGTAGATTTACCCCAAAAGGAGCTCCTAAGGGGACAGGATGAATTACTCATATAACCTGGCCTACAATATCTCACAAAGTAGGAATTACTCATATCCTGCTAAATGAATGAAAAAAATTATCTTTTTTTATAGCAAGAACCAGGATCAAGTGCTACCAATTAGCACTAAAAAGATTGGTATAATATAATACAAAACTAGTACATCCGAGAAACTTGTTTTGTAGATTTACCCCATAAGGAGCTCCTCAAAGACAGGATGAATTACTCATATAACCTGGCCCTCACAAAGTAGGAATTACTCATATCCTGCTGAACAAATGAAAATAAATTATTATTTTTTACAGCAAGAACCAGGATCAAACGCTACCGAAATTATGAATGGCATTAGATATGTGCGACCAGGAAACAACTTTGAACCAAACTTTCCACTCTTCAAGAAGATCGAAGTTAATGGAAAGAATGAACATCCTCTATTTACTTTTTTAAAGGTTGGTAGCTTTTCCTATTTTTTCTAAGAATTTCTTTATCATTACCTAAGAATTTAACAGTTGTAGTCATAATGTTAGTGGAAAGTTGGTCGATCCATTACCAGTGTCTCTTAGCTTTTTTAATTATTAAAAAATATTTTCAGTTGATAGTTTCTCTATATTTGGTAATTTTCACGTGAAATAAAAAAAAATCGTACAATTGAAGAAAGAACAATCATGAAAGCATATTCTTGTTTTGAATTAAGAATATTGGTCTCCAAGATACCCAGTGGATATACATACTCATCAATCATAAACTAAAATTAAAGACAACTTCCAGCCTAAGGCTGTTTATATTACATGGAAACCTGGATTAGAAAGAAAAAGAAACAAAACAAATAGAAACAAATAGATTTTATGCACATTCTTTTACTTTAAGCTTTGCCTTGTTACGAGAAAGGAATTCCTAAGTTTGTTTTATCTTATTTCTTAGATTTTGTTTTTAAGTCTTTGTGACGCGTAGCCATGCCGGGGCCCGGCCTCAAAATCGGCTACTTAGTTGTTTTTTTATTCTTCTTAAAACCCGCAGATTAAAGTTTCTAGCCACAAAAATGATCTAAATATGTCACAACTGACAACGGTCACAACGTCATGGCATCAAGAAAATGCTCAAATTGTGCTCAAAAAAGCTCTTAAAAAATGAAGTGAAAACTAAAGTTGGTATTCTAGGACTTGGAAGTTTAAACTTTCCTTTTTTTTTGTTTAAAGCATCTCATTTTTAAAAAGGAATATATATATATATATATATATATATATATATATATATATATATATATATATTACGCATTATTGTGCCGGGCCCCGGCGCGTAGCCATGCCGGGGCCCGGCCTCAAAACCGGCTACATAGTTGTTTTTTATTCTTCTTAAAACCCGCAGATTAAAGTTTCTAGCCACAAAAATGATCTAAATATGTCACAACTGACAACGGTCACAACGTCATGGCATCAAGAAAATGCTCAAATTGTCTGCGGTTACAAGACAAATGACAATAAGAATCCATATATAGAAGCCTGTCACGTGCCGAGTGCCGGGGCTCATCTTTTAAACCCTACTTTTTTGGCACTTAATGGACCTTAACAATTTTTTTTTACTTCAGTATATATATATATATATATATATATATATATATATATATATATATATATATATATGTATATATATATATATATATATATATATATATATATATATATATATATATATATATATATATATATACATATATATATATATATATATATATATATATATATATATATATATATTCATGTAATATCCTCACAGAAGGTATCACATTCAATTCTACTTATCATTAAATAAAAAAAAACAGGTTTTTTTTAACTGAAAGTAGGGAGCGACATTAAAACTGAAAACAAACAGAAATTACTCCGTATATGAAAGGGGCTGTTCCCTCCTCAACGCCCCGCTCTTGCGCTAAAGTTTGACTCTTTCACTCAAATCTACTTTTTAAATCAGTAAAAAACTTTAGCCTAAAAAGCGGGGCGTTGAGGAGGGAACAGCTCCTTTCATATACGGAGTAATTTCTGTTTGTTTTCAGTTTTAATGTCGCTCCTTACTTTCAGTTAAAAAAACCTGTTTTTTTTTTATTTAATTTCTGAACGTTTTTGAATTAATACATGTTTTGATTTTGGCTCTCTGCAGATGAATAATTAAAACGAAATTTGCATTTTTTTTGGGGGGGGGGCTAAATGGCCTGCTCAAAGTTCTGATCGAATGATTTTGAGAAAAAAGGAGCGTGGGAGGAGGCCTAGTTGCCCTCCAATTTTTTGGCTACTTAAAAAGGCAAGTAGAACTTTTAATTTTTTACGAACGTTTTTATTAGTAAAATATGTACGTAGCTTACGAATTAGCTTACGTAACGAACTTCTATATTCGTATGTTTTTATTACGTATTTGAGGGGTTTCGCCCCCTCGTCAGTACCTTGCTCTTTACACTAAAGCTTAGATTCTGTCCCAATTCCTTAAGAATGACCCCTGAATCACAAAGGCCGTAGAATAAATAGTTAAAATTACTAAAAATACATCAGCGTAAAGAGCGAGGTAATAAGAGGAGTGAACCCTTCATATGCGTAATAATTTCTCTTTGTTTTAAGTTTTAATGTTGCTCCTTACTTTCAGTTGAAAAAAACTTCTTCCCATTTATTTTTTTTTTGTTAAATAATGCTAGAAAATCCTACGCCCCCTTTATGGAAATTTTCTTCTCCCATGAAAAATTCCTCCATGGAAAGTTCCCCCCACATAATCCCCTCTTCTCAATCCCTCCTCCCCAAACAAAAAATCCCCCTGAAAACGTCTGTGCGCTTCCCAATAACCATTACTATATATAAGCACTGGTCAAAGCTTGTAACTTGTAGCCCTTTCCATGGGGACTCTGGGGGAGTAAGTCGTCCCCAAAGACATAGTTATAAGGTTTTTCGACTATGCTGAATAAAATGGCTATCTCAGAATTTTGATCCGGTAACTTTGGGAAAAAATTAGCGTGGGAGGGGGCCTAGGCGCCCTCCAGTTTTTGGTCACTTAAAAAGGGCACTAGAACTTTTCATTTCCGTTATAATGAGCCCTCCGTTAGGATGAGCCCTCTCGCAACATTCTAGGACAACTGGGTCGATACGATCACCCCTGGAAAAAAACCCAAATAAACACGCATCCGTGATATGTCTTCTGGCAAAAAATACAAAATTCCATATTTTTGTAGATAGGAGCTTGAAACTTCTACAGTAGGGTTCTCTGACACGCTGAATCTGATTGTGTGATTTTCGTTAGGATTCTATGGCTTTTAGGGGCCCCTATTTTCTAAAATTAGGCTAATTTTCTCAGGCGCATAACTTTTGGCGGGCAAGACTAAACTTGATGAAACTTATATATTTAAAATCAGCATTAAAATATGATTCTTTTGATGTAACTATTGGTATCAAATTTCCGTTTTTTAGAGTTTTGGTTACTATTCACCCGGGTCGCCCCTTACTACACTTTCTTACCACGAACTGTTTGATTAATACATTTTTTTACAAGTTTTTTTTTTATTTGCTGGTTTTTCCCTTACATCTTGACAATATATTTTATATTACATGACATTCTCCTCAGTTTAAAAGTAAAACAACAACAAAAAACAAGAAAGGTAAAAGTTCTCTTTTTTTCTAGGGTTCCTGCCCACCAACTCGTGACTACTTCGCACCAGCTGAGAGACTTTTCTATAGTCCTATGAAAAATAATGACATTCGCTGGAATTTCGAAAAATTTCTTGTAGCTCCTGATGGTTCGCCAATTAAGCGCTACGACCCGAGAACGACTGTCAAAGAAGTAACCAGAGATTTGAAAAGTATCCTTAACTGGCAATAGTTTTTTTTATCCTGCTTTTAAGTTAAAAAGGAAAAATGAAGGTGCAACTTAAACCGTAAACGGGGTGTTGCAGCCTGATGAGTGAACTGTTCATTGATGATCAAGCATTCAATCATCATAGATTGTCCACTTTCCTTTTAAACTTAGGTTGGATACTTTTTTTATAGAGCTTTACAAATAAACGTATCTAATTTTTCAACGTAGTAGAAATATAATTCCAAGTAGTTCGTGTCCCAAAAAAATAAGCGTATTACGTAGCGGATAGAGGCCCTCGGGCTCAATAATCCTTAGCAGCAATGCTGCGTTTGAGTTAGAACTTCACAGTGCGTTCGGGCATCCAAAAGATTACTGATCTGACGAGCCGGATGACTTATCCTAAGCGTTCCACAAGATGTGAGTGACGTTGGAAGTTAAAAAGATTACTACTTGAAAGCGTCTTGTCGAAAAATCTGCAGGAAAATGCAGGCTAGGTGAGGATAAGTGATGTCATGTGTAAACGAAAAGATCTTAATCTTTTCCAAATTGGTACAAATATATAAGATTATACGCAGAGAGCAAAAAGAGAGTGGAGTACACACAGAGCTGTTCCTAAGGCTAGTGGTGCCCGGGGAAAAATTATTTACGGCACCCCCGCCCAACTCAAATAGAAGAAAAAAAACGAATAAAAATGAAAACTTGATCAAAGTGGGCAACCCTTAGCCACGGTACCCTGGGCATCTGCCCCCTCCCCCCCAATTTGAATGGCTCTGAGTACACGTGAGTAATGTTGTTATTCACCAAGATGCCAATCGCCTTTCAGTTAACAAGTTGCCAGATAAGTATTTGTTGTTAACTTTCACAGATTACATCTGAGGAGGTTTGTGTTAAGCTGGTAAGTCAGTCAAGATATGCTTGAATGATGTGTTCTCAGTGATGAAGCTCTATTTAGCTTCTGTGGTGCTTAGTCCCAGTAGCAGCAATTTTATAAATGAAATTTTTTTCATGTTAGATTTTATCTAATTTCAAGTTATATTAGATTTTATCTTTGTTCCTTAGCGTTGAAGATGCCTCATTTTGTACAGGCGAAATATCTGCGTCGCTTTGTTTTGTCTTTTCCTTTTACTGGTCGTAGTCCCGTTTGTTTTCTTCATCTAGAGATTGTTCTCTCTCTTTTTTTTATAATGGAAACTGCACTGAATAATCAAATTCTCTGTGACTTAAAATATATATATATATATATATATATATATATATATATATATATATATATATATATATATATATATATATATATATATATATATATATATATATATGTGTGTCTAAACTATATTTCGTTTAGACAAAACATGGCAGTGTTTGCTGGATTTCAAATGATAACCCCCGAAAATGTTGTGAATTTGAATTAAATTTAAAGCTTATACTGAACTAATAAGACCGCTCTAAAATTCACCAGCAAACTTTGCAAGCATTTTGAGCTTTCTAAGCGAGTTTATATTAAAACAAGGCCCAGTTATAAAACAAGTTTGAATCGCGTTCAAATCCTGACTAGATTATTTTTTGGAGTGACAGGGGAGTTGGTAATAGGAGCATATACATGCCCAGTGGGTTACACAGCAACTATTCAGGTAAGGATGTTTATAGGATGTGTAGGATGTATGGGATGTATGTAAGGATGTATAAAAGGATGTTTATATGTTGCATCGATGCTGAAGAGCTTTGCTAAATTATTTACTTAAAATATATTTGTTAAAAGTATTTACGAGAGACAAGCTAACTGACACATTGTTCCTTTTATTTGAGCAGGAATTTCTGAAAATAGATTTGAAATATAAAATAGAATACTGAAACGTTAGAATGAGCTCCACTTTTAATTCTATATCAGCAATAGCTATTAATCGTTCAACAAAACCCTTAACTACGTCAAATTTAAAAACTTTCCCAAGTTTTTAAGTTGGAAAAGGGCTTATTCAAATTATTCTTAATCAAAGGGCTTATTTAACTGTATTAAGAGGGTTCAAAAAAACTTTAAAAACGCATAAAAAATTTGTCTATATGCATTTTTGTTACGTTTTTACGAGACAGACATTTTTTTTGTGGGGAGGGGTGGGGGGTCAAATCCCCTACCCTCCTGGATACAGCCTTGATTACCAGCTTTATTCCTAAACAAGCAAAGTAGTTTTTACATAACGACGTGAAACAAACCCATGCAGAGATGTTACATCAATTTTATTTTGATAAGGGGCGGTTTTCAAGTTGGAGAAGGGCTTATTCAAATACAGACTTAGACTTGTTTTGGGCAGAGGAGTTCTAGAATATCGATTTTTTTTATGAAAAATGTGACATCAGTGCAACTCAGAGAACTGATTTTAAAATGAATCTTTCCCTCATCCTTGGGTCTGCAGCCGAAATAAAAGGGTATAAAATCAAACCCAGGAAAGCGGAGGCAAATAACCCCTCTCTTAGTAAATACAACTTTGGAGTAGACAGATACGAAAGAGCTCGTTGCTAGGCAACTACTGCATATTTGACAACCAGATAATCCAATGATAGATTTCTGAATGATTTTGATTACCACCATGTTTCATATCAGCTTTTCTGCTGAACTAGCTTTTCTGCTTGAACTAGCTGCTGAATCAGCTTTTCTAGCCGTCCTGGCCGAGTGGGTTGGTGCGCTGGATTCGGGATCCTTTGTCTGAAAGGACGCGGGTTCGAATCCCGGTGTACCCAATTCTTCAGTTTGGGACGGGGGTCAGTGGCGTTACTCTGTAAGTTTAGCCAGAGTCGACCCAGCTCTAAATGGGTACCTGGAGAAATCTGGGGAAGGTAAATAGGAAGGGTGTGCGAAAGCACAGGATGGCTGGCCCCCAACCCCCCATTGCACTTCCTGACTGAAGGGCCAAGAAACGGAGATCAGCACCGCCGGTACGGACTGAAAAGTCTAATGCCGTATCCTTTACCCTTTTTTTCTGCTGAACGAACAGGCTATAAGAAAACTTATTTATTGCGGGTTGGGTCCTTCTTCAAGAGTAAAAGTATAAGAGTATATTAAGTTTCACAGTGTTCAGCGCCCTAATACTCACATATCTATTTAAAGGGATTCCATAATTAAAAGAGTCATCCTAGCTCGTTCATTATGAGGTTTTTTTAGTTTGTGCGACCAAACTATTTACAATTGATTGGGCAGTCCTACCATAACTTGTAAAGCTTTGATAAAAAATCAGAATAAACGGAAAACTAGAAGCCGACACGGAATTTGCCAGAAATACTAGAAAAACCATTTAATTTCTTTCACAATGAGCCGGATTTAAAAATACTAAATTTTAATGACTTACCTCATCAGAAAGTGAGAATTTTTTTTCGATTGAATGGAGAAAAATTTTCTTTTTAAAGTTCGGGAAAGGGCAGTCCCTAATTTTTTTTTAGCATACCTGCTCGAAAAATGCAGAAAATTCGTTCCAAAGAAATGCTATTTGACTAACCTTGCCACTTTGGGAGTTCCTGTGGTATCACCCGCTTCGATTGACAGACTGGCGGACACAGTTCCACAGTTTTCAAATAGTTCGTGGTAACGAACTGTAGTAAGGAGCGACCCGGCTCAATAGTAACCGAAACTCTAAAAACTCGAATTTTGATACTAATAGTTACATCAAAAGAATCGCATTTTAATGCTGATTTTAGATATATAAGTTGCTGATTAAGATGCTGATTTAGACTAATCATCAAGATTAGTCTTACCCATCAAAAGTTACGAGCCTGAGAAAACTTGCCTCATTTTAGAAAATAGGGGGAAACACCCCCTAAAAGTTCTACGATCTTAACGAAAATCACACCATCAGATTCAGCGTATCATAGAACAAGTAAAACAAATGAATATTGATTGATATTTTAACAAATATATACTTCTATTTATATGTGAAGTATTAACAATTTCAAGTCAAATAGTTTTTAGTCTTAATAAGAGTTTTAGTCTTAAAAGTATAATTATGGTATATTTATGGTAATTTCTATTCGTTACATTTACTTATTGATTACAGTTGCACGGCCATCTTCCTGCTGTCCTATGTAATAATATATCTTCTATTTCTGATCAATCGACTTATCATCTCTGCACTTCCAACAATTTACTGGTTCTTCACACCCCATCAAACAGTTCGCGGTAACGAACTGTAGTAAGGAGCGACCCGGCTCAATAGTAACCAAAACTCTAAAAGATGGAATTTTGATACCAATAGTTACACCAAAAGAATCGCGTTTTAATGCTGATTTTAAATATATAAGTTTCATCAAGACTAGTCTTAACCATCAAAAGTTACGGGCCTGAGAAAATTTGCCTCATTTTACAAAAAAGGGGGAAACAGCCCCTAAAAGTCATACAATCTTAAAGAAAAACACACCATCAGATTCAGCGTATCAGAGAACCTTGTTGTAGAAGTTTCAAGATCCTATCTACAAAAATGTGGAATTTCGCGTTTTTTGCCAGAAGACATATCACGGATGCGTGTTTATTTATTTATTTTTATTTATTTTTTTTTTCCCAGGGGTGATCGTATCGACTCAGTGGTCCTAGAATGTCGCGAAAGGGCTCATTCTAACGGAAATTAAAGGTTCTAGTGTCCTTTTTAAGTGACCAAAAAAATTGGAGGGCACCTAGGCCCCCTCCCACGCTCATTTTTTCCCCAAAGTCAACGGATCAAAGTTCTGAGATAGCCATTTTATTCACCATAGTCGAAAAACCTAATAACTATGTCTTTGGGGACGACTTACTCCCCCGCAGTCCCCGTGGGAGGGGCTGCAAGTTACAAACTTTGACCTGTGTTTACATATAGTAATGGTTACTGGGAAGTGTACAGACGTTTTCAGGGGGATTTTTTTGGTATGGGTGGGAGAGTTGAGGGGGGGGGTTACGTGGGAGGATCTTTCCGTGGAGGAAATTCTCATGGGGGAAGAGACTTTCAATGGAGGGGCTCAGGATTTTCTATCATTATTTAAAAAAAAACAATGAAAAAATAAATATGAAAAGTTTTCTCTACTGAAAGTGAGAAGCAGGATTAAAACTTAAAACGAACAGAAATTATTACGCATATGAGGGGTTTAACTCCTCGTAATACCTCGCTCTTTACGCTAAAGTATTTTTAATAATTTCAACTATTAATTCTACGGCCTTTGTGATTCAGGGGTCATTCTTAAGAAATTGGGAAAAAAATTAAGCTTTCAAACAGTTCGTGGTAACGAACTGTAGTAAGGAGCGACCCGGCTCAATAGTAACCAAAACTCTAAAAGAATGAATTTTGATATCAATAGCTATATCAAAAGAATCGCATTTTCATGCTGATTTTAAATATATAAGTTTCATCAAGTTTAGTCTTACCCATCAAAAGTTACGAGCCTGAGAAAATTTGCCTTATTTAAGAAAATAGGGGGAAACACCCCCTAAAAGTTGTAGAAACGAAAATGACACCATCAGATTCAGCGTATCAGAGAACCCTACTGTAGAAGTTTCAAGCTCCTATCTACAAAAATGTGGAATTTTGTATTTTTTGCCAGAAGACAAATCACGGGTAGGCTACGTGTTTATTTGTTTTTTTTTTTCTTTTTTTTTTCTTCCCAGGGGTCATCGTATTGACCAAGTGGCCCTAGAATGTCACAAGAGTGCTCATTCTAACGGGAATGAAAAGTTCTAGTGCCCTTTTTAAATGACCCGAAATATTGGTGGGCATCTTGGCCCCCTCCCACGCTCATTTTTCCCCAAAGTCAACGGATCAAAATTTTGAGATAGCCATTTTGTTCAGCATAGTCGAAAACCATAATAACTATGTCTTTGGGGATGACTTACTCCCCCAAAATCCCTGGGGGAGGGGCTGCAAGTTACAAACTTTGACCAGTGTTTACATATAGTAATGGCTATTGGGAAGTGTACAGACGTTTTCAGGGGGATTTTATTTTGTTTGGGTGTGGGGCTCAGGGGAGGGGGCTATGTTGGAGGATCTTTCCTTGGAGGAATCTGTCATGGGGGAAGAAAAATTCAATGAAAAGGGCGCAGGATTTTCTAGCATTACTATAAGAAAACAATGAAAAATAAACATGAAAACGTTTTTTCAAATGAAAGGAAGGAGTAGCATTGAAACTTAAAACGAACAGAGATTATTACGCATATGAGGGGTTCTAAAAATACTTTAGCATAAAGAGCGAGGTATTTAGGAGGATATAAATACCTCGCTCTTTATGCTAAAGTATTTTTAGTAATTTCAACTATTTATTCTACGGCCTTTCTGATTCAGGGGCCATTCTTAAGGAATTGGGACAAAACTTATGATTTAGTGTAAAGAGCGAGGTATTAACGAGGGTACAAACCCCCTTGTATACATAATAAAAATATAAGATTATGAAAGTTTGTTACGTAAGTTAATTCTTAAGTTACGTATATTTTTTACTAATAAAAACGTCCGTTAAAAATTAAAAGTTCTAGTTGCCTTTTTAAGTAACCGAAAAATTGGAGGGCAACTAGGCCTCCTTCTCCACCCCTTATTTCTCAAAATCGTCTGATCAAAACTAAGAGAAAGCCATTTAGCCAAAAAAAGAATTAATATACAAATTTCATTTTAATAATTTATGTGCGGAGAGCCAAAACCAAACATGCATTAATTCAAAAACGTTCAGAAATTAAATAAAAAAAACTAATTTTTTTAGCTGAAAGTAAGGAGCAACATTAAAACTTAAAACGAACAGAAATTACTCCGTATATGAAATGGGTTTTCCCCTCCGCAATCCTTCGCTCTTTACGCTAAAATTGACTCTTTGCCACAATTCTACTTTTCAAAACAATTAAAAGCTTTAGCGTAAAGAGCGACGGGTTGCGGAGGGGACAACCCATTTCATATACGGAGTATTTTTTTTATTAGAACTATCTTTATTAACTACTAATTACAAAAACTATAAATACACACAACCGCCCTGGGGATGGCTCAAAGAGCCTGATGTTGGACGGCTGCAATCCTCTGATTCTCAACCTAATTTAATAAGAAAAAACAAAAAAAAAAAAAAAACAGAAACTAAAAAAAACAGAAACTAAAAAAAACGGAAACTAAAGAAGGACAAAACACTCTCACTCAATTACTCCTTAATACCAGAATATAAATAAATAAAGGCTAACAAAAATTAAAAAAAAAGAAGAAAAAGAAAAAAAAGAATTATCTCCCCACTTCCAATAAATGTTTTTTTTAAATTTACTTTAAACAACCCAATATGTTCCGCCTCCCTAATGCCAGCTGGGATATCATTCCAAATAGCCGGAGCTAAATACCTAATTCCGAAAGCTGCACGTGTGGTGTCTCGGTACTCAACAATAAAATTATCTGCCTCTCATACCCATGGAGTGAACAATTTACTCGAAAAAAACTGGTAAAAACTGGAGGACATACATCATTGCAACATCGATACGCAAAAACAGCAGCTTGATAATCTCGAATCTGACCAATGTTAAGCACTCGTAATTTCTTAAAACATGACGCGGTATCATTCACATTTTCTACATAATTACCAAGAAGACGTACTGTTTTATTTTGTAGGATCTGCACTCTCTTAAAATTTGCATAGAAATTACTAGACCAAAGGACACAACCATAAGAAATATAAGGCGCAACAATGGTGTGGTATAATAATAAAAGAACTGGTAATGGCAAAACATGCTTTAATCGACGCAAAATTCCCAAACCTCTAGCAACTTTAGCTGCAACAAGATCACTATGGTTCTTCCAAGATAGATTACAATCAAGCTGGAACCCCAAATAACGCACTTCATGCAGCTGTGACAGAGGCCTGCCGTTAAAAATATCTTTTTATCAACACATGGAGGCTTACCAACTCTCCTATAAATCATAAAATTAGTTTTATTAACGTTTACTGACAAAAGGCTCAAACTTGTAAATACAAAAAATGCCTTTAATACCCTATTAACTTTCAACAACAAATCATCGACAGATTGACTAGACATAGTTAAAGTTGTATCATCCACAAAAGTCGTAATACAACACTCAGGTAAGTAGAAACGCATTGAATCAACATACACAAGGTACAGAAGTGGTCCCAAAACAGACCCCTGAGGTACACCACACCTCACTTGAAAAGGAGAAGAAAACACATCATTTAATACAACTTGAATAGATCTACCACTTAAAAAACTATTAAACCACTTTAAATAATTACCACGAACTCCAAGTGATTGTAGACGTTTGAGTAGTATATTAAAATCCACTGTATCGAATGCTTTTCTAAAATCGATGAAAACGGTCAAAGGGATTTCACCAAGTTCAAAGCATTTATTTACAGTATCACAAAGGGAATGCACGGCATCCGCCGTCGAGTGACCTTTCCTAAAGCCAAACTGGTTTTCACTTAACATCCCCGTTTTCATAAGGTGATCATAAAGCCTTTTATGCACAATTTTTTCAAATATTTTCGAAAACAAGGGTAGGATTGATATGGGTCTATAATTTTCAATTTCTAGCTTAGAGCCACCTTTGTGAAGGGGGATTACTTTTGCCCTTTTAAGCGCATCAGGGAATATACCGGTTTGGAGGGAAAGATTGATGATATGGACTAGACATGGCATTAAATAACACATCACTGACTTAAAAGTTTTCAGATTAATGCCATCAATCCCTGCTGAATTCGATTTGATTGTTTTCACAACCTTCAGAATTTCATCTCCAGTACAAGGCTGAAATTCAATTTCATTTCCGATTCCTCTATCATCCACAAATCCATCTTTCATTAAATCATTATTAAAATTCACCAACCCTTGCGCCTGTACGTTTTGCCCAACACTTGAAAAAAAACTCAGCAAATTTAGTCGTGATACTTATTTCATCATTAACAAATTCACCTTGAATCAGTAGCGAATTAGGTGGAGCTTCTTTCTCCCCTCCCAACAGGTCATTAATAACTTTCCAAATTCTTTTAGTATTATCCTTATTTAAACTCAATTGGTTGGCAAAGTATTCTTTTTTAGCCTTTCTTCTCATAGAGTTTACTTTGTTGCGTATTATTTTGAATTTTTCCAGTTTAATGGCACATCCGCTATTTAAATATTCAACATACACTTGATTTCTCAAATCTGACACTTTAAGAATTTCAATAGTTATCCAGGGCTTCCTGGGTTCACGCTTACGGGGTTTCAAGAATTTCACTGGGCAAGTCTTATCATAAATTGGCTGTACGACCCCCATCATACGATCAAATGCACCAGAAGCGTTAACTTTCATAACCATAATCTCACTAAAATCAATGGTACTCAACTCTCCACCAAACCTCTGTAAATTCACCTTTTCAATGACCTAGTCATTACTTTTTTTATTTTATTTCTTTTTATTCGACCACAAGGTACCGCTCCAACAACTGGGAAATGGTCCGAACAAGGGTATAGAACCACATCGGCATAACTACGGTCCAGATACTTAGAACCAACAAAAATATTATCAATAAGAGTGGCTGAATGACTCGTAACACGTGTTGGAATATTTACTATGGGGAAAAGATCATGGGCAACCATCAAATTAAGAAAATCAAAATTCGCTCCATTCAATGTAAGCAGATCAAAGTTGAAATCACCCATACAAATAAAATCTAAACCTGTCCGAGACACCTCACAAGCAAGCTGATCAAACCCACGTTCAAATTCTTCCCAGCTAGCACTTGATGGCTTATACACAACACTAATCAAAAATTTACTACTTCCCATATCTAATTCCAGGCTAAAACTTTCGAATTTACCCTCTATCCAAACATCAATATCATTTCCAACATGATATTGTCAACGACTTAGAAATCAAACACGCAATTCCCCCTCTATAAAGTGACGTCCGGTTTTTAATCTCCAAATTATAATCTGGAAAAGAATACAATGAGACAGAGTGTTCCTGACTCAAAAAACTTTCGCAAATACCAATAAAACTAACTTTACCTTGAGAATCCGAGAGAAATTGCAACACATCCTCATAACACGTGGTTAGGTGGCAATTCCAGGCAGATAAACTCAGTAAATCAGATTCCACGGGGTTTATCTGCGAACATTGAAAATAAACACTGTTTCTCAACTGTTTAAATTTAACTTGGTTCATACAAGGTTCAATATCATTTGCTATTTGTGCCGACAAAACCTGTTCAAGGAGAAAAGGTCGGCTCATTAAATCATCCAGTATAGACGCAGCGAGAGTAAATGAAATCTCTTACCAAAACAAATATCTCTAAATGGAAAAAAAGCAAGAAAGAAAAAATACACATAAAACGGAAAAAAAGAAAAGAAGAAAATATAAGCAAAAACCTTACAACAAAATAAACAAATGTAAAAAAACACTAATCATAACATATGAAACAAAGTAACTAAATACAGTCGGTAGTAGAACGGATTTTCATGACTGTTGACCCTGCACTAGGCTTTGCCAAAATTTGACCCTGATCTGACCAGGCTTTTCGTTGACCATACTTGTCTTTCGCTGCGTTCAAAATGTCCCGGCGACGTTTAGTTAGAGACTCCGATACAAAAACACCAGTTGAAGCAAGTTTAGCTTTTGCTTTAAACACTCTACGGGCCACATCTTTGCGAAAAAATCTAACAACGATCGGAGCAACTCTAATAGACCTTTCTTCATGCTGTGTAGTCGGATTATTCAATCGCAGACGGTATACATTAATCAAATCAGAAGAGGAGACGTCTGTCACAGACATTTTGCTATTTATAATGCGAGATATTGTCGTACGAGTGTCTACACCAGGTAACTGCTTTACCCCACGAAAAACAAAACTATCGAGTAAGGATTCTTGATCATAATCATCAAGCTTTTTTTCTATTCTACTAATCCTCTCCTCCAAATTTTCAATTTGATTTCTCAGACTACTTAGAGTCTGCTCAATTTTTACAAACTTTGGATTAAACTCGAGTGTTACTGAGTCAAAAACCTGGCTGACTATCAATTCAGTAGCCTCTTTCAGTGACCTTGGGTCTTTAAACTTTTCAGTCACTTTCTTTGTTATATTGTCCAGCAGATCACTTCTTGTCTTCTCTAGTTGGGCTTCAGTTGCAACTAATTTGTCATAAATTGGGGCAATACTTGAAGAAACTGAGTTAGACCCTAATTTATCACTTGCTTTCAGGGCTAAAAAAGTCTTAGAAAGAGTTTTATAAACTTCGGGGGTATTATCAAGTTCCACAATTGCTTTTTTGACAGCAGGTGTGGATGAATCTATCGTTTTAGGGTTATATTCTTGAAGATTCGCTTCTATTAGCCTAAATTCATCATGACTACCGTAACAAAAGACCAGATAAGTGGGCTTTCCGTACGAATCCTTTCCTATTGGCAAAATTCTCACAGGCCATAGGGGGTAGTTCTTGAATTTAGCTAGCGCAACATCAAACTGTTTGAAACGCTGCATCTTTAACAGTATCTTATTTTTAGAAATCGATAAACAGAGCAGAAAGACTTATCTTTATGTGAGGGCCGAGCCTCCCTATTGCATCCAAGTGGATTCAAATCTAACCTGTATAAAGTCGGCCTAAAAGACTTTCCTTCTTATCAGTGAGCAGTGCACTTTCCAAAGAAGGCCCACAATTTGCCAATTCCACAATAAGTAATCCTCCAAAAAATTTCAGTCCCAATTTGCAAAACTTATTTCAGTAATTGCAAGTTACTTCGTAACAGCACAATTAATTCAAAGCAGTAGCTAGCTCAGATCATGAACAATGATCTGAAGTAATTTCTGTTCGTTTTAAGTTTTAATGTCGCTCCTTACTTTCAGCTAAAAAAATTAGTTTTTTTATTTAATAATGTAAAGAGCGAGGTATCGACGAGGAGTGAGTCCCCTCATATACGCAATAAAACATACGTTTATTTTTTACTTTTGAAAACGTTCGTAAAAAATTATAAGTTATAGTTGTCTTTTTAAGTAATCAAAAAACTGGAGGGCAACTAGGCCTCCTCCCTCACTCCTTTTTTCTCAAAATCTTCTGACTAAAATTATGAAAAGCCGTTTAGCCCCAAAAAATTAATATGCAAATTTTGTTTTAATTATTTATGTGCGGAGAGCCAAGATCAAAACATGCATTAATTCAAAAACGTCCAGAAATTAAAAAAAAACAAGTTTTTTTAAATGAAAGTAAGGAGCGACATTAAAACTTAAAACGAACAGAAATTACTCCGTATATGAAAGGGGCTTTTCCTCCTCAACGCCCCGCTCTTTAAGGTAAAGTTTTTTACTGTTATAAAATGTAGAATTAAGAGAAAGAGTCAAGCTTTAGCGTAAAGAGCAGAATTTTGGTCACTAATACATTCTGTGTTCTCAAAAGTAGTCTTGCAATTCAATTTTGCTTTGGCTTCTCGTATCTACAATATTTCAACGGAGACTCAGTTATCAAATTAAATTGTCGAACCGTATGAAAAAGGCGAAATCTTCCCAGAGTAGAAACGCACTAATGACATGCATGTTTTAAATCGCGGAACAAACAACATTCAACAACATAAGATAAGAAAATAGCATTCTGAATACAGAATGCAATTCTGTATTCAGAATTATAAGATAAAATCGCAAATTGGAAAGAAAATCATCAAGCGTAACAGTTTAAATTTTCAATTAAAATTCCTTCGATGCATTGTTAGTTGGAATGATGAACCCCGGATTAAAAAGGCAACCTAAAATCCTTTCATATTAGTGACACATAAATTTCTGAAGTTTTCTAAACAACTTCCACATCCTGCATATTATGGAAAACTTAGCCGGAACTTTTCCAGAAAATTTTCAAAAAAATTTCAAGTTTTCAATTTTATATATGTATTTCTGTAGAATCCTGTAATTAATACTACTTGGCACGCGTGCCGTATACGAAGCTTTTGGGCCTCTGTTCCCTCCAAATTGCGAAATCCGCACAGTTTCCTAAAAGACTCCTAAATTTTTGGCATAATTCATACGCCTTTTGCATTTCCCAAATTTGGAAGGAAAAACAGAAAACTATTTTTACTTTCCGGGCCAGAGCACGAAAAGGTATAAAATAAATAAAATGAATCGTCAAAAATAGAAGTAATGACAGTCTATTCCATTTTGTGGGGGCCCTTATCAAGCAAGAGGTTTAAAATATAAAATTGAAAAAATGTCAAGGAATTGTTATAACCAATCAAAAACGTAGCCACCATATATCTTTGTAAGTTGTGAATTCAAACTCTGAACTGGAAAGATTTGCCAACAGAAAGATTCTTGTATTAATGCAGAAGACACAAAATAATTCGTGATATCTCCCTGCATCTGACAATGAGGGTTCGTTCAGACCCTGAACTAAGATAATAGACTACAATAGACTTGACTCAGTCAATTCAACCCTAGATTTGACAAGTTCCGGATATGGGCTAATTAGTTAGCAAGCACTGTCTGATTTTCAGCTTTACTGGCTTACTTGTTCCTGCAGACGGATCAAGCGTTTTCTACCTCACCTGGCATCTGAAATCCACACGTTACGCGGAATTTATTAATAGTAAATTTATTAACACGGAATTAATTTAATTTATTTGAACTCCCCAGACTCACAACTGCTCCTTACGTACGCTCCCATAATTTACAGCGTAGGACCACTCAGATGATTTATGACTATTGCTTGCAGAGGTTCAAAATAAAACAGTGGGTTATCTTGAAAATGAGCCTAATATCACGATTTGTCATCATTGCCTTGTAATTTTTGTACCAACTCCAAAGATTGTCAGAGGAAAAAATGGTGTCTTTCAAATACTATCCATAAGCAAAATATCCGAAATCCTTAAGTAACTACGCACTTACTCTACTCTGTGATTGCAGAGGCTAAAACGCTTGAATTTGACTGCAGTTCCACTAAGGTCTACCAAAGTTCAAGGTCCGAATGCACTCGAGGTATACAGTACAAAGTTCCCAGGCCAGAATAATTTATGAGATGGAATACCTCCTTTATAAGGAACTTTACAACTTGCATCATACTTTCCATTCCTCAACCTCCTGGTGGTTTAAAGTTTCCTACAGGACGTCATCAGATGTGATACTGAGTCTATGTTGGGGGGGGGGGAAGAAACTAACGAAACTTGGACTCCCCCATCAGTTTTTTTCGTCCTTGTAACTAGTGCAACTTTCAACCTTCTAGGAGGACACGTCCCTCTTTTCCCCTTCTCCTGGATCCGCCTTTGATCAATATAACCATACAGAACACCTTTACTTCTACAGGGGTTTCAATCAAATCTGCATAAATTTAATTAATACATTCAATAATAATATCCTTCAAATTCATGTTTGGGTATGTGTTTTAGTTTTTTTTGTAATATGGCAAGTAGCTGATATTTAGAATGAAAATAAAGATGATGAACTTAAAACAATTTGGACTTGGAAGGTTGAGTTTATAAGGCCATGGAAGAGAAGTTGTTACAAGGTCCCCTATTCCAACAGATGATTTCTCTCGAAATAAAAATCAGGCTGCAATGTCATATTGCAAAATGAAATAAAACACAAAACAAGCGACACGTGATTGGGAAGAAAATAATTTGTAGATAAAAACCCTACAAAGAAATATACGGTATCTTGGGTATGTGGATGACTGTGTCTTGTTAGAAACAGGTGATGATAACAGTTTGGAGGTTGAACAGTACACAGTTCCAAGTTTGGAAAAAAATCGTGGGAGGGGGCTAAAGATAGAAAGAAGTTTATTTGTTCTAGAGAAGTGCTATTTTCTCCGAAGGTCACAACATTTCCCGCTATTGGTCTCCCAAAGGAGAAAGGAGAAAGCCTAGTCTATTGTTCTAGCAGATCCCCATAAAACTGAATGCATTCATTTTCAAGGATTTGCGTGCTTTTGTTTATTGTTTCGATATGCCTTGAGAGTAATTTTAAAACAAAAGGAGGAATAGATCGACTGCGGGAACTCAGAGGCATTATGCGATTAAAATTATGTTTACACCCCACTCCCTCAATCAAAGCAAATTTTACCGATTGACTCAATCCCTTTCCTCCTAACTCATTTGGTGTCAAAGATATTTAGAAGGTTCTCTTTTAAAAAAGTACAACATGTCCAACTTGCTTTTTTTACGTATCTTGGATCCCTAAAACTATTTTCTTAAAAAAAAAAAAAAAAAACTGCTTCCTGATATAAGTTTTGAAAAAATCCCAACTAATTTCAAATTATTGAAAATAGAGTTCGAATTAAGAATTAAAAAAAAACGGCCCTGATAGAGTTATCCTACGAGGTAATCCTTGGAGGATATTTTGGCACCACTGCTCCCACTAGCTCATATACAAGGACTAGACACAACTTGCTATCCGCGGCAGAGCAAGCGAATATTGATATCTGGATGTTGTCCAAGTTCCAACGTCTATCGTTTTTGCAGCCTGTCGATTTTAATGTAGTTATCCTTCAAGGGATATTTTGGGGGGCGGTTCGGCTTCATTCGCTTGGTATGACAAAATTAGTGAGGCTACTGTTTCTTGACACTGTTAGGTGTGGTACCGATACAAACAGGATTTTGCATATTTCTGTATTTGTGACCCGGTTAGACCCAGTTTGTGATCCGATGTACTTGACAGTGCGACAGTCTTGACAAAGCAACGGAGGCATCCCATCTCTAAAGTCGGGAGTTCTGTCTCGTCTCCAGTTTTGAGGGTCCACGTTTTGCATTCCAACATAGCTATTTAGATGATCAGGGTACTGAACAGGGATATTTTTGGCTTATTTTATAAACAGTCAGTTCAATTTTTGGGAGTTCAATTTCGTGAAAACAGCTAAAAAAACATGAAATATGGGAAAAGTAATGCTCTTTTACGAGTAATTCTCCCCCCCCCCCTCACCCCTTCTGTGCATGCTTAGGTTTTTCTTTTGATTTTACGTATTTAATGTACCAGACAGAAGAGTAAGAGAAAAAACTTGGGTGGTGGGGGGGGGGGCATATTCTAAGATTTCTTTTCGAGTCAGGAGCCCCAAATATTGGTCAATTGTGTCTGAAGAAATAAAAAGAAGATGAGAAATTTTGCATCACAGGTTTTTTTTTCAAGGGAAGGGGAAGTAACTACCTAAAATAAGAATTGAAAATATATATGTAAAAAAATCTTTATATTAGAGACCAAAAATTTGCAGTAGGTATAAAATAAACAAAAGGGATCTCACGGTGGCTTAGAGTCTGAGCAATCCGAAACACTTCTCAATGACTTGCCGTTTCGGTATCTAAACAGAAATTGCAGGAAAAGTACGAAAAAATTTGCAAAATCGTACAATTTCAATAATAATCTCATATTATCTCCCCCTCTCCTGTATATACGAAAGAATTCTTTTTCTTAGCAAAATATGGCTGAAATGCACAAAAACATAAGAACAATTCATACAACTTTAGCATTAGCTCAACCCTCCCTATTTTTAAACCCCACTTTCTTCACCGTGACTTGACTTCTTTAACAGATAGGATGAAAAAATGGACTTAGCTAGTGGGGGTTGGTTCGGAATTTTATGTTCGTGAAAAGAGCTTTAAATGTTGGAGATCAGCCACTAAAGATATAAAAAATATAAACAATTTTTGATAAGATCACTTTTTTGGAAGGGAGAAGCAGAAATTGAAAAAAAGTTCGTTTCCAGGCCAAATGTTTCTAATATCTTTAGGGTGCTTTAAGGATTGAAAGAAATTCACCCCTCCCAACAACTCCCAAGCTACGAACCTTTTGACAACAATGTTCATTCCTTTCAGCAAGCCATAGCATAGAGCTAACATAAAAAAAAAAAATATGTATTTACAAAAAAGTCGCGATAAAAACAATGAAGCTAATCAGACTCATCTCCATTTTCAGGTCGCTTCAATTTCTGCTTTTCTAATTTCGCCATTAGCTGTTTCGCTGGATTGAAAACCCCTCCAGTTTGAACGTTGCAAACGTAGCAGCGGGTGTTTTTCCGGTATTCAGTTAGGGCACATTGCTCGCAAAAGTAGTGCTGACACCTTAAAATAAATTTGAATTCATTAGTTTTTTATTAACATTATTATTAATATATTACTATAATAAATTATAAGAAATATTAAATTTATTCAATAGTTCATTATTAAGCAAATTATATAGTGAATTATAATAATAATTATAAATTATACATTCGATAAGTAACAAGGCAAATCGCTATAGCTCAGAAACAACTTACTAAACAAATTAAAAAAACGCAAAAAAAGTTGGTTTACATCCATTTTCGTTACGTTTTTGCGAGTCAGACAAATATTTCTGGGGGAGGAGTAGAGACCCCCTACCCCCCCTGTTCAATTTATTTCATGTTCAATTTATTTTGCTATTTGCCCAGTTGCTTTTGTGTTTTCATAAGACGTATCTTGCTTGTTGTGTATTTACTACTCCTGTGTTTGACATGGAGTGTTTGTCAATATTCAACATAAACCCCACCTAAGTTTGTACACTTGAACCATCGTTCTTCTAATTTTCATATGCCTCAGGCGAAAAATTCTTTAGTTTGAGCTCGAAGCCACTTTTCACCTGAATTTTAACTTCCTCATTGGGTCAAGGATATTCCATCATTTTGGACTGATTCTTGATTTAATAGTGCCACATGTCGGTGCAAAATGTCATGAAGAAAAAACACACCTTTAGTCAAACGCACACGAAATTTTGTTCAAATGGCAGGTCCTAGTTTATGCTTGGTAGCTTTGAATTCAAAGCCATGAATGCCGCAAATTCTTGAATTCACAGGAACCTGCCAATTGCGATAATCTTGAAGATCAACGAGCAATCAGCAATCAGTATTAACATGGATACGCTGACAGAAAAGTAAGCCCTGTGATATTTATTTTTTTACTCTGTTTGTTATTAAATTTGGCACTGAAATTCAAATTAAGCCCATGTGGGTTTGTGACATCTTTTGGAAATAAATGCTCTCTTATCCTAAGTCTCAGTTTTTTAGTATATTCTTTTGTTTATTTCAGGGATTTTAAAGAGGGAAAATCAATTTTAGAGAATGACAATTTTCGTTATTTATTTTTCTTTATTTGATATAAATAGTTAGTTTGCTTAATTTGAATTTAAAAAACAAAAATACAAACTGTAAAACCGGGGTAGATGCTCGAATATCACAATTTTCGCATATTACGATTTCTTTTTTTTATTTCCTAGGAAGTCTCGGGGGATCTCACCTCCTTAGTTTAGAGGTCATAAAATAATACAAAAGCACTATAATAGAATAATGGGGGAATAATCCCTTCTTTGTCAGTTTTCTCATAAACTATACTTCGTTTGGTATTTAATCAAACTCGTATAGAAACGAAATGAGAAGGAATGGGAAGTCTTCTCTTTTTTTGAATAATCTTCATTTCTTTAATGGCTAAGTTTGATTCTGGAGTACACACTATACCTAACTGGGTTTGTGATAGAGATTCTTTTGGAAATAAATGTTGCCTTGTCCTAAACTACAAGTTTTCAGTAATTTTTTTTTTATTTATTTCAAGTATTTTGATTTACCAAGAGAAGTATTGCATCCTAGACAAGGCAAAAAATTGAAGATATTTTAAAAAGAAATAAGCAGATCTGGAGTACGTTGATGACTGTGTCTTGTTGGAGCAGCTAATAATAAACGATTGACGGTTAAACATTCCATGGTTCGAGTCTGGACAGCTTCTGCTAGGAGGGGCTTAATTTGAAAAGCTTATTGGTAATATTTTCAAGCAAGGTTGTTACTCTGTTATTTAACCAGTTTTAACCGTAAAAAGCCTTAGGTTCTTGACATAAAGAATGAGTTATTCATTTTTTAAGTGTTCCTCTTAAAAGGAAAAACAAACAAAACTAAGTCACCTCTGAATAAGTATCTTTGACTGACCTTTTGAGTTTTTTTTGTGTTCGGCTCAGGAGTACGCCGAATTTAATTAGCTTAAAGGAAGGATATTGAACGATTTTGATGAAACAGGTGCTGACAAAATAGTAAGTTTGCAACTATTGCAGCCAGGTTACAACTACTACAACAAACGTGAAACTTAAAAATTGAGGGCATAACCAATGTCTCAGACGGTCACCCATTATTAAATAGATTTATTCAACCTTAAAATACCAAGGAAATCTAAATTTAAACATTTTTGCCCCCCCCTGGACCTCTCTGAGATCTATTCATACCAAAACCACAATACTTTTCTTTTGGTTGCTTCAAATTACGAAACTTTCAGGCCAGCATCACATTTTGTCAGCGTTGCCACGCTGGACCAAAAAAAACAAGTAAGCCGTATCTAAAATAAAAACGTTAAGCCGTAAAGATTTCAATATTGACAATCTGTGGATTTCCACAGAATGATTGCTTCAAAGGAAAGCTATTTTCTCTTAATGTGTTTGGGGCCATATTTTTCATGTTATTTTTTATTGATTTTCAGACGGTCAGAAATGTCGCCTGATGGAGTTATGTAAAAGGATACTTTGATGCGGAACACCACCGTTTTGAGTACGTATGTACAAACTTTTAAATAAACTTTGGTCATCTCTGCAAGACCACCCAGTGCTGCGGTAACGGCAGACAGCAGAACAAAGAAGAAGATTAACCAAAGATAAGTGACAAAGTTTGTTCTTTACTGATTTTTCTTCAGGGACATGTATTGTTGTTCCCCATTAGGTTTGTGTATTTTTTATGGTATTTTTGTTGTTTATTGAATTTTATTCAGAGAATTTATTGTTGTTCCCCATTAAGTTTGTGTATCTTTTATGATATTATTGTCGTTTATTGATTTTTATTCAGAGAAATGTATTGTTGTTCCCCATTAAGTTTGTGTATTTTTTTAATGGTATTTTTATTGTTTATTGATTTTTATTCAAAGATATTTATTGTTGTTCCCCATTAAGTTTGTGTATTTTTTAAGGTATTTTTGTTGTTTATTGATTTTTATTCAGAGACATTGTGTTGTTATTCCCCATTAGGTTTGTGTATTTTTTATGGTATTTTAGTTGTTTATTGATTTTTATTCAGAGACATTTATTGTCGTTCCCCATTAAGTTTGTTTATTTTTTATGGTATTTTTGTTGTTTATTGATTTTTATTCAGAGATATTTATTGTTGTTCCCCATTAAGTTTGTGTATTTTTTATAGTATTTTTGTTGTTTATTGATTTTTATTAAGAGATATTTATTGTTGTTCCCCATTAAGTTTGTGTATTTTTATGGTATTGTTGTTGTTTATTGATTTTTAATCAGAGACATATTGTTGCTCCCAATTAAGTGTGTGTTTTTTATGGTATTTTTGTTGTTTATTGATTTTTATTCAGAGATATTCATTGTTGTTCCCCATTAAATTTGTGTATTTTTTTACGGTTTTGATTTGATACCATTATTTTTTTTTGTGTTACGCAGTTTGTTGTTTATTGATTTTTATTCAGAGATATTCATTGTTGTTCCCCATTAAATTTGTGTATTTTTTTACGGTTTTGATTTGATACCATTATTTTTTTTTGTGTTACGCAGTTTGTTGTTTATTGATTTTTATTCAGAGACATGTATTGTTGTTCCCCATTAGGTTTGTGTGTTTTTCATGGTATTTTAGTTGTTTATTGATTTTTATTCAGAGACATTTATTGTTTTTCCCCATTAAGTTTGTGTATTTTTTATGGTATTTTTGTTGTTTATTGACTTTACTTCAGATAAATTTATTGTTGTTCCCCATTAAGTTTGTTTATTTTTTATGGTATTTTTGTCGTTTATTGATTTTTATTCAGAGACATTTATTGTTTTTCCTCATTAATTCTGTGTATTTTTATGGTATGTTGTTGTTTATTGATTTTACTTCAGATAAATTTATTGTTGTTCCCCATTAAGTTTGCTTATTTTTTATGGTATTTTTGTCATTTATTGATTTTTATTCAGGGTCATTTATTGTTGTTCCCCATTAAGTTTGTGTATTTTTATGGTATTTTTGTTGTTTAATGATTTTTATTCAGAGACATTAATTGTTGTCCCCCATTAAGTTTGTGTATTTTTTTATGGTTTTGATTTGATACCATTATTATTTTTTGTGTTACGTAGTTTGTTTCTTGTTGATTTATATTCAGAGACATTTATTGTTGTTCCCCTTTAAGTTTGTCTATTCTTTATGGTTTTGCTTTATACCATCATTATTCTTTTTGTGACAAGAACTGCACTTTCGGTACTTTTACTTGCGAAAGCCATTTTAAATATAAGACAATATCATTTTGTATCATGTACGTAAAACAGCTACTGATATCTTGAGTTCTGATCTCCGTGGCTTCTGATCCTTTTCAAATCCACCAACAATGCTTAGGTTATCACATTAAAAGTGATTTCCTAATATAATGCTTTAAGCTTTCGTCAACCGAAATGTTATTGACTGCATCTTTCATATAAGCCAAGCGATTGAGAAAATAGCAAATATTAAAACATTCCTTTATCAAGAAGGATTGTCTGAAGGTATTAGTAATTTGAATCGCCTCAAAAATTATCTAAAATCACTGATGGGCCATTTTCAATTAGCCAAAATCGTCCATAACGGTGATTTGATGGCCTGGAAATATCTAATTTGGCCTATGTGCATTAATTCAGTCCGATACCTGCATTTAGTCAAACTTATTGATTCTTCGATTGGGGGATTGAAGTGACTAAATCCATTTAATAAGTAAAAGAGCTATGGAGCTACTCCAAAGTAAGGAGCTACTTCAACTCGCTTCAAACATTGTCTTAACATGAGCCATTTTGATCGGTGCTTATATCGCTATTTTTCGATGTATAGTCTCAAGGAATGAAAAAATCTCCTATGTAATACTAATGAGCAGAAACCACGCATCTCAACTACTTGGTAACAGTAACAAGCCCTCTCTAATGTGTTGTAAATACATGTTGTAAATGCTTCGTCATTTCTTGGACTCTCATTGGTAATCAGGAAGGATCTTAGACTAAATTAGGCGCGAAAGGAGCTTTGTCGTATCTCATAGAGACAGAACCAAAGAGATGATAAAAAAAAAAAAAAATTACAATTCAAGCAGAATCCGTTCTCTTTTTACCCAATTATTCTATTAGCCAACTAGACGTATTCTATACAGACGTTTTCAGGGGGTATTTTTCTGGTGGGGGGTTGGGGGAGGGGTACGTGGGAGGATCATTCAATGTATTTTCCAGCATTATTTAAAAACGATCAGAAAGTAAATAAAAAAAAGTTTTTCAACTGAAAGTAAGGAACAACATTAAAACTTAAAACGAACAGAAATTATTACTTAAATGAGGAGGTTCGTCCCTCTTAAATACCTCGCTGTTTACGCTAAAGTATTTTTAGTAATTTCAAAAGAGCTATTTATTCTAATTAAACGGCCATGGTAATTAAACGAATGTCATCGAAACGATAATTGTCACCATTGTAAGAAATGGTTACACTCATAACCAAAATTACGTCGCAATCAAGATAGAATTATTTACACAGTAGTAGCAATGCTATTACAGTTAGCTCCCCTTCCTCCTTTTCTTTTTTCCTCTTTCTCTTCTTGTATTCTTTTTTCTTCTTTCTTCTTCCTCTTCTTGGAAGCAATAGTAATAATCAAACAGTTCGTGGTAACGAACTGTAGTAAGGAGCGACCCGGCCTGAGAAAATTTGCCTTATTTTAGAAAATAGGGGGAAACACCCCCTAAAAGTCATAGAATCTTAAACGAACATAAAATATTACGTTCGTATGGGGCTTTGTCTCCTCCACAATACCTTGGTCTTTACGCTAAAGTATTTTTAGTAATTTCAACTATTTATTCAACGGCCTTTGTGATTCAGGGGTCATTCTTGAAGATTTGGGATAAAATCTTTAGTTTAGAGAGCGAGGTATTGACGAGGGGGAAAACCCCTCATTAACGTAACAAAAATACACAAATATTGAAGTTCGTTACGTAAATTAATTCGTAAGGTACGTATGTTTATTACTAACAAAAACGTTCGTACAAAAAATAGAAAAATCTATTTGCATTTTTAAGTAGCCAAAAAGTGGAGGGCAACTAGGCCTCTTCCCCCACCCCTTTATATCAAAATCATCTGATTAAAACTATGAGAAAGCCATTTAGCAAAAAAAAAAAATAATATGCAAATTTATTTTAGTTATTCATGTGCGGTGAGCCAAAATCAAAACATGTATTAATTCAAAAACGTTCAGAAATTAAATATAAAAAAAAGTTTTTTTAACTGCAAGTAAGGAGCGACATTAAAACTTAAAACGAACAGAAATTAATCCGTATCCGAAAGGGGTTGTCCCCTCCGCAACGCCTTGCTCTTTACGCTAAAGTTTTTTTTTACTGTTTTAAGAAGTAGGGTTGTGACAGAGTCAAACTTTAGCGTAAAGAGCGAGGCGTTGCGGAGGGAACAACCCCTTTCATATACGGAGTAATTTCCGTTCGTTTTAAGTGTTAATATCGCTCCTTACTTGCAGTAAAAAAAACTTGTTTTTTTTATCTAATAACAATTATTTACACAGTAGTTGTAATAATAATAATTTATTTTTGACCCGCTACAAAAAATCAAAGCGGAGTATCAAATAAAAGAAACAAAACAAACACTACACAAAACAGAAAGAACAAGAAACAAGAAAGAACAAGCAAACGAGTAAGGCCTCTGTGGGCGGGCAGCTACATATAAGTAGACTGGGGTATTTTGCCAGCAAGCTCCGTGAGCTTCGACCCAATATCTGGGAAACTATAAACAGATATGAGGCTCCTAATCCTATACCATGGAGGCAGATACAATAGAAAACGGGAAAACCGGAAATAATAAGAACGAATTGAACTGATATCTTTTTTATGAAAAATAGGGTAAATACCAGAAAGAAACAAAACCGAATGATCTGTGAAAACCGAGTATGATTTAGCAAGAGACTTTCTATTGTATCTACCTCGGTTAGCAACAATTTTAGAGTAATTTAATTGGATTTTCTTCTTGCAATCAGTAACAGCGAGAGTCCGTAAGGATTTTAGTGTTTTACTAACATTAATTCCCAACCACCGAAATGAAGAAACCGACGGGATAGAAAAAGATCCACAGAGTAGAGGAGTAGTGATATTACTATTAAATGAAAGATATTCACACTTCGAAAGATTAAGAGAAAGTCCAATCGCATGAAGTTTAGATGCTACTGTTGAAACAGACAAAGAGAGCCCTTTTTTTAGTCCTACTGATCAAAAGAATATCATCCGCATAGGCAAGATAAGAAATATTTACAGAAATAAGGATGCAAGTAGGTGGGATAGAGGAAAGGACAGATGATATACAAAGTTTGAAAATAGAGGGGGAGAGGACAGCACCTTGCCGGACCCCACGTCGTACTGGAATTTTACTATCTGAAACACTCATATCCATTTTAATCCACAAAAAGGAATTTGAATACCAATATCTAAGAAGAAAAATTACCGATATGTTGATACCGTGACTAAAAAGGGAAAAGATAGGAAAAGATGCGTGACAGTGTCAAAGGCTTTGGAGAGATTCAAAGCACACAAATGTAACTCGAATCCCTCTTTAGTAGCCTCAGTAAGAACATTAGCCAAAACTCGATGAGCCTGCTGGCAACCAACCCCAGCTGAAAACCCAATCTGATTTTCACCAAAATATGCCGAAGAATTAACTGATGGGAGGAGGAGATACTCAAAAATTTTGCTTATATTGCAGGAAACCGTTATTGGCCTGTAAGATGCACATTCAGTCGGAATCTTTCCTCTTTTCAGGATCGAAGTAACTATTCCGCACAAAAAACTTTCAGGCACAAACGAGGTGCATAATAGCTATAATAGCACATAATGCTATTACAGTTGCTCCCCTTCCTCCTCTTCTTTTTTCTTCTTTCTCTTCTTGGAAGTAATAACAATAATAATAATAACAATTCATTTATAACCCACTGCAAAAAACAATGTGAGGATAGTGGATTAAAAAGAGAGAAAACAAAATAAACAGAACAAAGGGATGAGAACAAAGGTACAAAGGTACAACATAATAAGTACAACAAAAATCAACAAGGAAAAGGGTCAACAGAACAAACGGAAGAGCCTCTGATATGGTGTAAGCCATCGATATGCTTGTGCCGATAACTTGTCATGATGTAGTTTTGCAATTATATCGGGAGCTTTATATTTTTGGATTATTCTCCGATTTTGACACGATAAAGGTAGATACAGCAGGTATTTACAGTATTTATAGTGATATCTATGTAGTTTACTTAAGTCCCTCTTTTTCAGTAGGATTAAGGTTCCAGAAAGATAAAGGACAGAGTCATCACAAAAAACTGAACAGTGTAAATTTATGTAGTGGTTGTTGCTTTTTTTCTTGTGCTAAAAGAAACAGTTCGAATTTTGCCTCTCTGTCAGCCTTGTGTAAGTTCACATGTTTGCTATATTATGTTAATTCAATGAAACAGTTTCATGCCACACTGTAAAAGAAAAAACTCAAACTTACTTCGTTACTATTGGATCTCTGAAAGACTCCCGGCAAATGAAACATTTAAATGGTAGGTGTGATTCTTCATCAGAGTCTTCAATCTGAAAAATAAACAGACACTGATAATAGTAACAATAATAATACGTTTATTTCCTATAATGAAAAAAGAAATCACCAATGCAACAACACAAACATAGAAACAAACGCCTACCATATAACCGAACATAAAAAATATAAACTATAAAAAAAAACTAGACCTACGCTGCCCGGGCAACGTGAAGTGTTGCGGCAACCTTTGTCCGGCTTCGCTGACTAAAGTGTTGCGAGAGCAACACTTTGGTTTTGTTTCTTCGCTATCGATCAGTAATCACATGATCAAAGGCTATTCCTCAGCGTTAAAATAACAGCAACAAAATAGTATCGATAGAAGGGACTAAACTGACTTTGCAGCCAGTTGAACTTTATCCTTTTTAATCGTAGACATCATGACGGATGAAAACTCGGAAAAATCTATCTATATATATAAAAATAAGTTGTCTGTGTGTGGATCTGTGGATCAGGTGACGTCATGTTTGTTCGCATATGACGTCTGAATTATTTCACACTAATACAAAAGAAGAAAAAAACTAAAAAAGGTAAAAACTACAAAAAAAACTAAAAAGAAAAAAAAACTAAAAAAGCTAAAAAACTAAAAAAAACTAAAAAAAGGTAAAAATCTAATAACTAAAAAAAAACTGAAAAAAATAAAAAAAGGCAAAAACTACAAAAAAAATAAAAACTAATAAAAAAACTAAAAAAGTTAAAAAACTAAAAAAACTAAAAAAAACTAAAAAAAGGTAAAAAACTAAAAAAAAACTAAAAACTAAAAAAGAAAAAAACTAAAAAAAAGGAAAAAACTGAAAAATAAAAGAGAAAAAGAAAACTAAAAAAATATGAATAAATATATATAAAAATAAGTTGTTTGTGGGTTATGTCTGTCTGTCTGTCTGTCGAGTGACGTCGTGTTTGTCCGCATATGACGTCTGAATTATTTCACACTAATACAAAAGAAGAAAAAAAACTAAAAAAGGTAAAAACTACAAAAAAAACTAAAAAGAAAAAAACTAAAAAAGCTAAAAAACTAAAAAAAAACTAAAAAAAGGTAAAAAACTAAAAACTAAAAAAAACTGAAAAAACTAAAAAAAGGCAAAAACTAAAAAAAAACTAAAAACTAATAAAAAAACCTAAAAAAGCTAAAAAACTAAAAAAACTAAAAAAACTAAAAAAAGGTAAAAAACAAAAAAAAACTAAAAACTAAAAAAGAAAAAACTAAAAAAAAGGAAAAAACTGAAAAATAAGAGAAAAAGAAAACTAAAAAAATATTAATAAATATAAAAAATATAAATATAAATATAATATAAATTAGCAATCAACAAAGCACCGAGACACAAATGACGACCGGGACACAGGGAGTATAAATGACGACCAGGACATAAGTAAAAAAAAAAAAAACTAAAAAAACTAAAAAAATGGTAAAAACTACAAAAAAACTAAAAACTAATAAAAAAACTAAAAAATCTAAAAATCTAAATAAACTAAAAAAGAAAAAAAAGGAAAAAAATAAAGGAGAAAAACAAAACTAAAAAACGAATGTATATACAGACCGGGACACCGGGATACAAATGACGACCGGGACACAGGGAATATAAATGACGACCGGGACACAGGGACACAACTACAATGGGGACGCCGGGGGGCACAGGGGGATATAAATGACGACCGGGACACCGGGACACAAGGAATATAAATGACGCCCGGGACACTCAAAGAGAAATCACAGACTGGAACACCGGGACACAAATGACGACCGGGACACAGGGAATATAAATGACGACCGGGACACAGGGGCATAACTACAAAGGGGACGCCGGGGTGCACAGGGGGATATATAAATGACGATGGCGACTCAGGGAATGGTCGATTAGCAATCACCATCAACAAAGCTCAAGGGCAATCATTAGAATCATGAGGTATAGATCTGAATACGGATTGTTTTCCCATGGACCATTATATGTTGCATGTTCAAGAGTCGGTAAACCTGACAATCTATTTATATGCACAGACAATGGGACAGCAAAGAATGTTGTATATTCGCAAGTTTTACGTAGTTAAAAACATATATATATATATATATATATATATATATATATATATATATATATATATATATATATATATATATATCTATCTATATTCACAGGTGGGACATAGGGACACAACTACAATGGCGCGTAACTAATATGGCGCGTAACGACTTACGCGCGCGGGGGGGCTTGGGGGGGCGCGAAGCGCCCCCACCAACTAGGTGTTGGGGTGGCGCGAAGCGCCACCCCAACAGCTAGTATATATATAAAAATAAGTTGTCTGTCTGTGTGTCTGTCAGGTGACGTCATGTTTCTGTGTCGACTGACGTCATGAAGTTAGTTGTCGTCATTTTTGCTATGACGGTGACGTCATTAAAGATATTTAAGACATATATGTTCACGTAGAAATCTATTAATGTTTAAGTTTAAAATGACTGATGAACTTACAATGGCAAAAGCCGATGAAGATGCTCAAAGAGCCTATGCCAAAAAACTTGCTGCTGATAGAGAAAGTCAGAAAAGAAAGCGTGCCGAGGAATCAAAAGAACAGCAAGGAAACAGGCTTGAGGCTAAAGAACGCAAAACCGCGCAGTTAGATGAAGATCCACCTGGACAGCGAGAGTCAAAACATATCAAAACTGAAAATGATAGCGATGATGATTGGGTTTGGGATTTTGACTTGGATAAGGTCATCAATGCCTACCAGATTTTAGTTAAAAAACAAAGGTTCGGCGATATGTATTTCATAGTGAAGCTGAAAAATAAAGAAGAAAAAGAAAACTGAAAAAAGAAAAATGTAAAAAACTAAAAAATACTAAAAAGAAAAAACACTCAAAGAGAAATTACAGACCGGGACACAAATGACGACCGGGACAGAGGGAATATAAATAACGACCGGGACACTCAAAGAGGAACTACAGACTGGGATACCGGGACACAAATGACGAACGGGACACAGGGAATGTAAATGACGACCAGGACACAGGTATTTAAGAATATCAAAGACAAATTTTTAATTGTAAGAAGACCGTTGAAAGAGAAATTTCTAATTGTAAAATGACTGAAGAACCTACAATGGCAACACCCGAGGAAGCTGCTGCTTGCCTGAAAAATTCTAATTTATGGGCACACGTAAAAATATTAAAATTAACTACAAATATGCGTGTCCGATTGCAAAACGATGACTCTGGTCAAACATTTTCAGATCAATTGCTGGCAATTGGAAACGGAAAGCTCCCAGTAGACTCAATTTCAGGACGTATACAGCTACCTGCTGATTTCTGTAATTTAGTGACGTCCAAAAATGAATTGATTGAAAAAGTATTTACGAATATTCTAAAAAATTATAAAAATAATAAATGGCTAAGTGAAAGAGCGATTCTCGCACCCAAAAATATAGACGTCCACGAAATCAACAATATTGTTTTGACCAAGATTCGAGACCAGGCAGTCCTTTACAAGTCAGTCGACACAGTTTTGGAACCAAATGAAGCGGTTAATTATCCATCTGAATTTTTAAATTCCATAGATCTTTCAGGGTTTCCACCACACGTGCTACAACTAAAAATAGGCGTACCAATAATACTTTTAAGAAATATCAACCCACCAAAGCTTTGCAATGGCACGCGACTTGCCGTAAAAAAAACAATGGAAAACCTAATAGAGGCCATAATCTTGACAGGGCCTTTTGAGGGTGAGGCTGTTCTTATTCCTCGCATTCCTATGATTCCAACGGATCTGCCTTTTCAATTTAAAAGATTGCAATTCCCAATTCGATTAGCATTTGCAATCACCATTAAAAAAGCTCAAGGTCAATCATTAGAAAAATGTGGTATAGATCTTAATACTGATTGTTTTTCCCATGGACAGTTGTACGTTGCATGTTCGAGGGTCGGTAAACCTGACAATCTATTTATATGCAGCGACAATTGGACAGCGAAGAATGTTGTATATTCGCAAGTTTTACGCAGTTAATTTGTATTGTATCTATCTATCTATCTATCTATATAAAAACGAGTTGTGTGTATGCATGTTTGTTTGTTTGTAAAAAGAGCGTTTGCATATGACGTCATTATTAGTACATACGGCTTTGTATATGCACAGACAATGGGAAAGCCAAGAATGTTGTATATTCGCAATTTTTACGTAGTTTAACTCCTGCAGACGAAATGAATGTTTGCCTGAAAAATTCTAATTTATGGGCACACGTAAAAATATTAAAATTAACTACAAATATGCGTGTCCGATTGCAAAACGATGAC
Source organism: Artemia franciscana (assembly GCF_032884065.1). NCBI lineage: Eukaryota > Metazoa > Arthropoda > Branchiopoda > Anostraca > Artemiidae > Artemia > Artemia franciscana. The sequence goes on from NC_088865.1 coordinate 4,422,130, forward strand.
TCTGGTCAAACATTTTCAGATCAATTGCTGGCAATTGGAAACGGAAAGCTCCCAGTAGTGGGAAAGCCAAAAATGTTGTTTATTCGCAATTTTTACGTAGTTTGAAACACATATATAAATCTATCTATATTCACAGGTGGGACACAGGGACACAACTACAATGGCGCGTAACTAATATGGAGCGTAACGACTTACGCGCGCGGGGGGCTTGGGGGGGCGCGAAGCGCCCCACCAACTAGGTGTTTGGGTGGCGCGAAGCGCCACCCCAACAGCTAGTATCTTATATAATCTAGTTGGTATTATAAAGCTATCCCTAACTTTTCAGGATCAAAATACCATAGATGACATTCTATTAATTATTACGAAACTATCTCATTGTTTTACAATCTCGTTTGTGCTTGTTTCTTCACTATCGGTTAAATGATGAAGTTGTCAACCTAACGAAGTTTTTAAAACGGTATGTTCAAACAAGAAGTTATCACATGACCAAAGGATATTCCTCAGCGTTGAAAAAACAACAACTACAAAATAATATCAAAAGAAGGGACTAAATTGACTTTGCAGCCAGTTGAACTTTATCCTTTTCAATCGTAGACATCGTGACGGATGAAAACTTGGAACAATATTTTATATAATCTAGTTGGTATTATAAAGCTATCCGTAACTTTTCAGGATTAAAATACCATAGGTGACACTAACTATTACGAAACTACCTCATTGTTTTACGTTATCGTTTGTACACGTTGGGTAAACATTTAATTCTGTCAGGTTTAAAACGATCGAATACAATGTGCACTAATTTGAACAATTATCTAGCGCAAAGTGAACAGATTCTTACTTACAAGTCCCTCTCCCGTGATAGACATCAAGCTCACCGGAAACAAATAAATGGGTACACCAAGTAGCAAAAGTTGCAAACCCCTCATCGCTGAAGATGATTGTAGCCCAACAGCCGATTATTACCTACAAGTCCCCTACATGGCTTACCACTTGAACCAAATTGGTTTTACTATCAAATACACTGGAAACAAATAATAGATATACCAACTAGCAAAAGTTGCTAACCCCTCATTGCCGAAGGTGATTATTACCTAACAACCGACTGTTGCTTACAAGTCCTCTATATGTCTCACAATTTGTATCGGCCAAGATTTCGTTTCAGTGTGTACCTTAATACTGAAGTTGTCAACCCCTTGACACTTTCAAACTGGTATACCTCATGAAGGAATTTTTGTTCCAAAAAATAGATGTCATATACTTTGATCAGCTCATCAAGAGCTATCGATCGCCGTCGAAAATAAAATTCTATCTGTCTTAGTTCAAAAGTTGATTTTTTTTTTGCCGTAGGCCAACTTTCTAACGTCACCACTTAGAAAGGAGCAAAGGATAAGCTCCGACTTCTTTAGCAATGAGAGAACTTTTAAGGTTTATTAGGCACATCTGATAAACATTTCTCTACCGCAATCCCAAGTCCGAAAAACCGAATGATAAACTCAGCTGAGATCACGAACAGAAATGGGTACAAACAATAGATGGCAGCACTTTCGGATCCGTGGGAAAATGCCACATTTTTGCTTCTGTAAGTTTTTCTATTTATCACTCAAAGAAGATATATTGGCTCAGGGGCCGGGTAACTGCCGCATATATTTAACACGTATAGATTTTAGTCCATCTTCAATTCGAAAGTGGTGCCTGCCTGCTTGCCTGCTAGAACGGCAACTTTCCAGTCGAAAGCAGAACATTTGTATTGAAGTCAGAACTTAGGCCTGGTACTTTGGCTTTCATCTTCCATAAAGTAACAACGCAATATCTTCAGATGTTAGTTGGTTTGTTTCCTTTAGCATCACTGCGAAACCAAAGTCAGAGAAGGGTATGATGCCAGTCTCAAGCGAGGAGAATGTGCAGAAACATGGTTTGATAAAACGAAAGCTTGACTGCACAACTTCAGATACTCCTCTCTGACATAGGCTATAGAACTTCACTTCACTTCGCACACCATAGGCTCTAGCTCGTGGACAAGCAAAAAACCATCCTTTTTGGCCCCAGGCAAGAGTTCTGCGGAGCTTCCCAAAATGTAATGTCATATTCATCAATCCGGCATGAGGTCCACACTTTCCGTAAAAACAGCACAGGTTAGACCCTTACCAATTTCCAGGAATAAGCTGAGATCGGTGGCATAGGAAAAAAAAAACAGGACAAAATCTAAGTGTTGCTCTCGCAACACAATTAACAATATATAATAAATAATATATAACATATAATAAATAATGAATAATGTATAAACTAAATAGTGTTTACAGTGTTAAATAATAAATAGTGTTATAAAATAGTGTTTAGTATCAATGGTTAAAGTGCTATTTAGCGTTGTTGGAAAAGCGCGCTACTGTGTTAGTCTCAGGTGGCTTGGTGCCTCGATTTTCATAGAGGGTTGGAGGGGAGACACAGAAATCTTAGAAACGGGACATTTTGGAAAACCCTTGGTTTCTCCAAGTGGAGATGATCTCTAATAAGCACAAGTCCAAGATAGGTGACTGACATAACCGGACCGGATCCGCACTTTTTGGTGGAGTTGGGGAGGGGAGTAATTCGAAAAAAAATTAGAAAAAATGACGTATTTGCAACTTAGGAACGGGTGACTAGACCTTAATGAACTTTGATATCTAGAAGGATCTTGTGCTTTAGAACTCTCATTTTAAATCTCGACCAGATCCGGTGACACTGAAGGGAGTTGGAGGGGGAAACCGGAATTCTTGGAAAACATGAAAATCGATTTATGTTTTATTTTTTATATTTCATGTCTTTTTTATGTTTTATGTTTTTTATGTTTTATTTATGCTATCTTTTTTTATGATTTATTTATTTCTATTTTAGATTTATTTTTTAGTGGGAACATTATTTTAAGAAACCAAACATTCGGTAGAAAACATTCAAATCAGGACTAGCTTGACAGTACCCCATCCGATCAACACAATTCTTCGGCAAATTTGGGCTCCATTTGTATGAATAGCAGCTTTAATTTCGTGTTTCAAGGCACCAGTCACTTCTGGATGGTTAGTGTAACCTTTATAATTAAAAGCTCCTCATAAAAAGAAATCCAATGGGGCCAACCACAGCTCCGACGCGGCAAATTAGCATCGACATTTCGGCTAATGTCATCCATGTCATATTCTCAATTTATTGGAACAAAAATTATTTTATGACAGCACGGATACGTTATCTATTGACAGTAACGGTGGCTCTTTACTCTTTTTTGAATAAAGATGGGCCAATGATGCCGCCAAACCAAAAACACGACCAACAATTACTTATTTTGGATACATAGGCTGTTCAACAGCCATTCATGGATACGACAATTTGCTTACTGACATAGCCTACAAGATTGAAATAAGGTTCAACAGAAAACATAATTTTTTGACAATAATGCTCACCGTAAATGTCGTCAATGCCATTCATACATGTCAGAAATTAAACAAATTAAATGTTAACCCATTTATATATATATATAAAGAAGAACATGTATGGCGAACTCAATTAAGTTTCAGATCGGATTTAAGATTCCAGTCAAATGGTAAATGTTGCTGAAACAGTTAGAATAGGAAAAAATTTCAACAATTTGCTTACTGACATAGCCTACCTACAAGATTGAAATAAGGTTCAACGGAAAACACAATTTTTTGACAATAATGCTCACCGTAAATGTCGTCAATGCCATTCATAAATGTCAGAAATTAAACAAATTACCTCATTAAATTTTTCAACCTTTAAAAAACAAAATTCCCAGTAGATCCAGTTCTACCCGCTAGATGGTTCACTCATTATTTAATTCAACTTTCAATTATTCGGGTATGCATTAATGCGTTTTGAATAAGTTCTGGCTCATTCTCAGCTTTTAACGCAATATATATATATATATATATATATATATAAAAAGAAAATCCTGTATGGCAAACTTAATTAAGTTTCAGACCGAAGTTAAGATTCCAGTCAAATGGCAGGTGTTGCTGAAACAGTTAGAATAGGAAAAAATTTACAAATTAAACATGCAGGTGCATATTAGGGCTTCTCTGTGGAGCTTTCTCAGTAAGTGACGCATAATGTTTAGTATTTTTGTGCAAGATAAACTAGCCTAATCTAATATCTACTCCAGGCATATACAAAGGACTTTTTTGGGCTGGGGGGGGGGTTATTTGATAATTTGAATAAGATGTACCATGAAATTTAGAAAACTTAAGATTTTGGGGGAAGGGGGGAGGGCGGGCCTCTAGGCCTGTCTTGAATACGTTTATGACCAACACCCAGGTAGGGCGTATAGTTTCTTATATTTTCGTAAAGCTGGCCTGCTATTGTACTTTCTTTGAATCTGTCCCATCCCCCTTGAAAATATTCTCGCTTAAGTGTCGATACAGGCGATATAACCTCCCACCCAGAAAAGGAAACGAAATGATAAAAATATATAGAAAAGATATAACTTTGTTGAAGATGAATTTTAAAGAATACCAGAAACTCGAGTTAAGCTTTAGCTAAATAATTTTCTTTCTCTTGGCTAATTATTTTCCTTGCTATATTGCTAGTTATGCGCAAAACGTACGCTATTACATGAGAACGTTGCTGGAAGAACATAGAAAATGAACAATGGAGCGTTATTACCTCATAGGACCTTTCATCACCTCCTCCGATAGTGGCTTCTCTTTCTAATTGCCAACCAAACTTATAATCAGATCTGTCATGCATAAATTTGCAGGAATCTAGAAGTAAAATAGATTCATTTATAATAACCAAAAAAATTAAAATAGTTTATTATATAATGTTTATTAACAGTAAAACTCTTTCTAGGTCATGGTTACCACAAAAACAAAAAAAACAAAATGGAAAAAAGAAAAAAAGAAAAAGAAAATGGTCCCTATGTGTCGTATTCATACCAAAAATCCTTTCCAACTTCTTTACTTCCCTACAATTCCAATGACTTAATATAAAGTTAACTTTTCCTCCCTTCCAAAACACCCAGGAAAACTTCCCTCCTTAAATACTCCTGATTCCTTACAGAAATTCAAAAAATGAAGTAAATCTTCATCCTAATCTCCAGAAATGGGACAAAAATTACGAGCCACCTTCAACCTCATCCTTTCCGAGAAATAATACATAATAAATAGCAGACACAGGTAATACATAGTAATACTAATATGAAGATCAAAATAATAAATAATAATACATACATAGAATATGAGATACGGGACGGAACAATAGAATTAATCGGACATGATTAAACGGACTAAAATAATAATAGACAATAATAATAATGAATAGATTAAAGGTGGAAATAAATTAGTAATAATAGATAGAAAGAATAATATATACCCTTGAACATACGAAAAAAATTCAATATATTTCAAATTCACAAAAAGAATACCCTCTATAGGAAAAAATAAACAAAACAAGAAAAGATAAAAAAAAAAATCTAAAACAATACAAGCTGTAGGAAAAAAATAAACGTACAAATCCCATTGCAAAAGAACTTGAAAAATTTAATAATTTTGAAGGTGATTTTAATTGTCTTCATTCAATTTATTATTTACCTGCTTTTTATGACAAACAGAATGATGTAGATACGAATTGTGCCTTTGACATTGTCAGGATGCAGACGTTAAATGTTAGTAACTTAAAAAAGTGAGTTTCTTCATTTCTTTACTTGCACTGAGGACGGTTCAGCAGAAATCTTTGCCAAAATATCGGCAGTATCTTTCTGTTTTGCTTCTTTACCGGAAATATTCCTCGTTTGGTATTGTCTTTTTCTTTTTTTTTTGTCATACAGGTGTGTTTTTAGACAGCTTACAACTACAATCAGACAATATTTAATTTTAATCACAACTTTTAAACTGAAAAACATTGAGTAACTGCACAGCTCTTAAACTACACAAAATTCAGCTGCACGCCTTTAAATATAACACCCTTAGCACAAAAATTTCGAGATATACTAAGTTTGGAAAAGGGGTTTTTGGTTAGAACAATTCAAGAATTTCTTATTTTCTAAAATATTACTGTTTATTCAATAGAACAATGTTTATCTTTTGTAATAGGTCCCAATAGATATTAGCGCGTTTGGGACGACCTAAAAAAAGGACACTTCAACTATTAATACACTTCCTTGGAAAAAAAACTCTCTGACTCCTCCTCCCCTAACCCACCCCTACTAAACATTTAATCGCCTTACTAAAAATTGAGTAGCCTTAGTGTCAATAAGACTAAGTTATTTATTATGAGTGTTTATGAGCTATTTAGTACCGAGCTATTATAAGCTATTTATTATCTATTCATGGGCGATTATGAGTATTATGAGCTGCTTATTATCGTCCTTTTCGTTAGAAACGTAATTTTGTAGTTTTCAGTTTTCTTTTGGTTTGTTTCATATACCCCTCTGTGTACATTCATGTATGTATAGAGGGCATAATATTATTATTATTATTTAAAAAATTAATTACACCGCAAGTATTTACACTATTTTTATAAACAGCGATTTATACTTTTCCAAACAATTGTATTTTGTATTTTTTCAGATATTACCTCCAAAGCCACAAAATCCAGTTTCCTTAAAATCTTTACAGATATCTGGCTGGTAATCCCACCTTACAGTTGACCTGATGTTGGTAGGTGCCCGTATTGGACCTTTGCGAACCTAAAAGACAAAACAAATTAATGAAACAGAACAAAACGAATCGTATATATAGAAAATGGATGAAAATGGAAATGGATGAAATGCAAAGTAATCCTTTCAATCAACATTGAAAGGAGATAAGGAGAATTTGGGGAATGAATCCTATTTTAATAAGATTTAATAAGGTAGACTAGGTATTTTCAATTGATTTCTGCTTCATAGCATCTTTTGAAAGATAAACTATAATGAGTAGAAAATAATTTAGGTATTATGGTAAATTTAAATGTTTAATTTGATTTTCAGCGACATAAATTTTGAAAAATCCCAATTTTATGCTTTAAAATGAGCATTTCAGCAATTAATAAAGTAATTTAAAGATTTTTTTATTTGCTTGACAGATTCATGCAAACTTTAGCCCCCATCCCTTTTCCAAAAAAAGCAAAATTCTAAAATTTCAAAAAATTCAAAATTCAAAAAATTCATTTTTTAGTTTTTGCATGGTGTTTTAATTTTTTTTTTTTTTGAGTAGGCAGAGCAAAGAGACAATGTCCTTCCTAGGAATTATTCCTGCTTTCCCCTAGAAAAATCCCTTAAGTTTTCCGATCACGATAAAATTAAAATGGTGTTAAATACTTAGGCTTAGTCTTGATTTTAATTTAAGCTGGAAATCCCATTGTGATCTTGTGACAGTTGAGATTTTGAGAGGTTTAGGTGTGATAACAAAATTGATAAATCAACTACCGTCAATTGTTTTACTTTTAACGAATCATTCTATTGTTAGCCCTTAATTATCATATGGTTATATGCTAAGGACTAGTAGTTTTATTTCAAGTTTAGCTGAATGACATGACACCTTCCGCGAGAATAAGCCCATTTAGTGTGAGTTTTAGTGCTTTTAGTTTTCTGTGAGAGATGCATGGGGGGGTTACTCCTTGGCGTGAGGTCAATACACGATAATGGTTAGTCAAGTTCATGTCATCCCTGTATCTAGGCTGGAAGAATTTGAAAGAAATTCAGCCCTTTTTGTGATGTATTTCAAACACCCCTAGCCCATGATAATAATGAAATTTTAAACTCTTTTTTAGTCCCCCCCCCCAAATAAATATTGGTTTTCTCATGAAATAGTTAAAAAAACAAATATGAGGAAAATATCTTTTTGGAACTGTCGAGGATTGAGAAGCGGGTCAGTAGCAACTGAAAAGTTTTTAATTGAATCGGGTAATGGATATTCTTCGAGTTTGTGAAACATTTTTAGATGAAAATTCGGCAAATAAAATTAATATTAGCAATTCCCAATTTTTTCATCTAAGCAGAACTCAAAAAAGCAAGGTGGTTTAGCAAATCTAGTGAAATATTTTATATCTGAATGCTGAGATGATTTTTGAAAGCTGTATAGTTAAATGTTATTTTTTACCAAATAATGATAAATTTTTAATTGCTGTAATTTATCGTCCTCCCTCATCTAGCATGACAGACTTTACTGACAAATTTAAAAATAAATGAAGTGTAATATTAAATCTTCAAATGCCATTTTTATATCCCTGGGGAGTTCAAAATTGACTTAATGGGATGCCTCCCATCAAGCCGGCAAGGAATTGACCAACATTGCCTACTGTATTGACCTACTGTAGCCATAGAGTCTTGCGGGGGTGATGATGAATTTACTGTTTTGTGCGTGTGTAAAAAATGGTAAGGTATTGGTAATTGTTAATTATAGCATGAAGAAGTTCTTATTTAAAATAAATTAACTATCAAATAAATGATATTCAATAATTAAATTCTTACACTGGCACTGGCAGCGCTGCCTTGTGCCGTATCCCTCTTTTCATAGAATTGCTGATAATTCGCCAATCCTCGGTAGACCTTGTCTTCTTCTTTTCCTTTTAATTCTTTGTTTAATTCTAAAGATTTTTCGAAGATGGCCCTTGCATCGCGATCTGCTAACGTATCTAATTCATATTCAGCCGTTGCTCCCATGTCTCTTGGTCCAACTCTCTCGGCAACCTTCTTTGACTTGTAGCTAACAGAAATAGATTCACTGTCGGAATCCCCGTCAGAAACGGTGGAAACTTCAGGTCTTGGACGTTTTATTCTTGTAGTCTGTGAAAATAAAGAAATGTAACAAATAGCCCAAAAAGTACAAGAAACTAGAGTGGAAACCATTGTTAGCGTCCAAGACAGAATGCTTAGCGTTTGGCGATTTTATTGGATCAAAATTACTGCTTCAATGCCGTATCCTGCGATGGGGGCGGGGGTGTTGAACCTCCCTCAAAATTTTTGTCCGACTCGTAAAAGCGCAACAAAAATGAATATAAACAGATTATTTTCTGCGCTTTAAAATTTTTTCTGTAAACCGTCCCCCCTCCCCGAAAAAATCCTTTTGTACTCAACTCTGAACAAGTTTCGCGTTCTCTTTGAGAAAGCCGACAATATAATAAATAAAAACCTACAAATCAGTGCTGTCACTTACTTGAAGTACTTTTACTTGAAGTACTACTTAAGTAAAATTTCGGCAAGTACTTGATACTTGATACCTAAGTAAGAATTTGATTGAATTCCGTTGATTTTTAATTAAAATCGAATAGTTGTGGACATCAAGTCATGGCTAATTGTAGAAAAAGCCAAGACAGATAGTCCAATTGAGCACTTGATACCACTTACTACTTGATACATAAGTAAAAAAAAAACAATGAGTACTTAATACTTTATACTTAAGTAAAAACTTGGAGCACATGTTGCAGGAAGGAGGATTAAGGTATTTTAATGCACAGAAACCGAAAACACTTATGGCCTGCACAGAAAAACTTATGGCCTACTATTCAGGGTGAACGTCATTTGATATGAAATCGAAAACCGAAAACTCATTTTGTTTCCGTGTATGTTGACTTTATTATTCAATTTAACTTTTACTCATTCTAACTTTATTTATTCATCTATATCACTATGCGTTAATTTTATGTTAATATAATTATTTGTTTTAATTTCTGTTCGTTTCGGGTTTCATTTATTCTTTGATAGTATTTTCTGGTTGTATTAAGTTTTAATTATAACAGGACTTTCATTTAAAATTAATAAGCGTTAACTATATAATGAGTTGACAAAACAAACAAACGCAAACACATTGAGTCAAACACACGAACACACACAAACAGACACAGAGACAAGAAACACATGCACACAGAGTCAAACACACAGGCGCAGAGAGGTAGAGACAAAAACACACACAAACACACAAAGGCAGACACGCAGGCACAGAGAGAGAGAGAGAAAAAAACACACGAACACACAGAGTCAGACACCTGAGCACAAAAGAAAGACATAGAGACAAAGCCCACACAAACACACATGTCACGAGAGTAATACCTCAGACTCGGTATTTTACGTTTATTAATTATACAAAGAAAGTGCTGCAATAGTTCAAACTTACAATACAACCAGAAATTAATAAGCGTAATGCTGTTGTTAAGTTTGGATATGAGGACACAGCTCATAGGTCACAGTCCTCATGGGTCACAGGACATGAACTGTTTTTACAACTTTTAAAATTACTTGCAAATACATATTTTTCGCTCATTTTACAACCGAAATAGCTTTTCCCTGGTTCAAGTGGCATCAATTCATGAAAATTTAGAGGGGGAGAATATAGTTTCCCAATTCTAGGGGATGGGGCAAATTTGTCATCTTTTCAATTTTTCAATAAAAAATAAGGCATTTTTCAATGAAAATGCCCCCAGAAACCGGTATTATTCATAATCTATAGGGAAAAGCCTAAAAAAGGAGGGGGGGCAAGCTTCAGTAAGGTGAAGCTTTTGGACAAATTTCAGGAGGAGACACCATATCCTTGATTACTTTTAAGCATGCTGAAGCATAGTTTTTTTTTTCTTCCTGTAATGTTGATTGAAAAAATGGAAAATCAAATTAGTTACTACACAAATCAAACGGTTCGTGGTAACGAACTGTAGTAAGGAGCGATCCGGCTCAATAGTAAACGAAACTCTAAAACACGGAGTTTTAATGCTAAAAGATAAATCAAAAGAATCGGATTTTAATGCTGATTTTAAATATATAAGTTTCATCAAATTTAGTCTTTGTCATCAAAAGTAACGAGCCTGAGAAAATTTGCCTTATTTTGGAAAATAGGGGGAAACACCCCCTAAAGGCCATAGAATCTTAACGAAAATCACACCATCGCATTCAGCGTATCAGAGAACCCTAGAGCAAAAATTTCAAGCTCCTATCTACAAAAATGTGGAATTTCGTATTTTTTTGCCAGAAGACAGATCACGGGTGCGTGTTTATTTGTTTTTTTTTGTTTTTTTTCTTTTCCCCAGGGGTCATCGTATCGACCAAGTGGTCCTAGAATGTCGCAAGAGGGCTCATTCTAACGGAATTAAAAAGTTCTACTGCCCCTTTTAAGTGACCACAAAATTGAAGGGCACCTAGGACTCCCACGCTCATTTTTTTCCAAAAGTCAATGGATCAAAATTTTGAGATAGCCATTTTGTTCCGCATAGTCGAAAATCATAATAACTATGTCTTTGAGGATGACTTACTCCCCCACAGTCCTCAGGGGAGGGGCTGCAAGTTACAAACTTTGACCAGTGTTTACATGCAGTAATGGTTATTGGGAAGTGTACAGACGTTTTTGGGGGATTTTTTCGGTTTGAGGGGTTGAGGGGAGGGGGCTATGTGGGAGGATCTTTTCTTGGAGGAATATGTCATGGGGGAAGAGAAATTCAATGAAAAGGGCACAGGATTTTCTAGCATTACTATAAAAAAAACAAAGAAAAAATAAACATGAAAAGTTTTTTTCTTCTATTGAAAGTAAGGAGTAGCATTAAACCTTAAAACGAACAGAGATTATTACGTATATGAGGGGTTTTTCTCCTCCTAAATACCTTGCTCTTTATGCTAAAGTGTTTTTAGTAATTTCAACTATTTATTCTACAGCCTTTCTGATTGAAGGGTAATTCTTAAAGAATTGGGACAAAAGTTGAGCTTTAGTGGAAAGAGCGAGGTATTAACGAGGGGACAAACCCCCTCATATACATAATACAAATATAAGAATATAGAAGTTTGTTACATAATTTAATTCGTAAGTTACGTATATTTTTTTACTAATAAAAACGTTCGTTAAAAATTAAGTTCTAGTTGGCTTTTTAAGTAACCGGAAAATTGGAGGGCAACTAGGCCTCCTTCTCCATCCCTTATTTTCTCAAAATCATCAGATCCAAACAAAAAGAAACCCATTTAGCCAAAAAAAGAATTAATATGCAAATTTTATTTTTATAATTTATGTGCGGAGAGCCAAAATCAAACATGCATTAATTCAAAAACGTTCAGAAATTAAATAAAAAAAACTAGTTTTTTTACTGAAAGTAAGGAGTGACATTAAAACGAACAGAGATTACTCCGTGTATGAAAATGGCTTTTCCCTTCTCAAAGCCCCACTCTTTGCGCTAAAGTTTGACTCTTTCTCTCAATTCTACTTTATTAAACAGTAAAAAACTTTAGCGTAAAGAGCGGGGCGTTGAGAAGGGAACAGCCCCTTTCATACACGGAATAATTTCTGTTCGTTTTAAGTTTTAATGTCGCTCCTTACTTTCAGTTAAAAAAACTAGTTTTTTTTATTTAATAACAATAAAGTTGATATATACAGAACTTAGTAAATACTGGTTTTAAGCGAAACAGAATATAAATCAATCAAATTAAAATCAATTTTAAAACTGTTTGAATAATATAAACTAATTCTGGTAAAAAAAAAATACATAATGTACATTCTTAGCTAACTTTGACGTTTTTCTCATAGACATTTTCATTATTTGGGCTCGAGAACCAACATAAAAATAAATACTGACTTTTCCCCCTTCGACAACAGGGGAAAAAGTTGTCTTTTTGGAATAAAGTAGTCTAAAAACCCGGTCATCCACCTTCTCCCGTTTTTGTGGCATTTGAACGACTTTCAATAATTCGAACAACTCGGTCTAACAACCCAGCATCTACCTTCTCCTGTTTTGTGGCATTTGAACGATTTTCAATAATTCGAACAACCCGGTCATCTAACTTCCCATGTTTTTGGGGTATTCGAACGATTTTAAATAATTCGAACAACCGGGTCTAACGACCCGGTCATCTACCTTCTCCCGTTTCGTGGTATTTGAACGATTTTCAATAGTTCGACTTGTGCATTTCGTATGGGTTTTTGGCCTTTTAATAAAATATTTATTCGAAACATTTTAAATAGCTTTAAGATATATTTGAAATAGCTTTTTTCAAAAACTATTCAAAAGCGTTTTTCTTTCAAAGTGGAAGCCGTATGGCTTCCACTTTGACACTATGGCTTGCAAATTCGAAGAAAAATAAACAAATAAGATTTCAAAGAAAATGATTGATCAAAAGCTTTAATTTGGATGGAACTGCATTTTTATTTAATGCAATCTAAAATCGAGTTTAGTCATCGGTTTCAAGCATATCGTAGAGACAGATATAGCGGAAAAAAAAATCCAAATAAGCAGGAATGAATAAAACTCGATTTCACCTTTCCTGACAAGAACAAACAGTAAAGAGGAACAGAGAGATAAAATCCGATTTCATCTTTCCTGAAAAAGAAACACAGCAAAGAAAAAGAGAGAGATAAAACCCAATATCAGCTTTTCTGACGAAGAAAAACTGTAAACAAAAATAGAAAGATAAAACTCAATTTTACCATTCCTGTCAAAACGAAACAGAGAGATAAAGCTCGATTTTACCATTCTTGACATGGAGAAACAGAGAGCTAAAACTTGATTTCGCCTATCCAGACAAAGAGAAACAGCAAAGAAAAACAGAGAGATGAAACTCGACGTTACTATTCCTGACAAAGAGAAACAGAGAGTTCAAACTCGATTTCAACTATTCAGATAAAGATAGAAAGATAAAGAGAAACAAAAGAGAAATAAAGAGATAAAATTCGATTTAACCTTTCCTGTCAAAGAGAAACAATAAAGAGAAACAAAGAGTTAAAACTCGGTTTCATCTTTCCTGACACAGAAACAGAGAGATAGCTTGTAAATAAACATTGTGATGCAAAAACTTTTCGTTCTATATACAGGGTTAAAAATTCTTACAAAGAAACTGATCAGGTAATATGTTTTAGTTACTGGCTGTATTTTTGCGTTCTCAAGTAATAATATGGTTGGCTGATGAAAACATTAAAATGTCACAAAAGTTAACCAACAGAATCAAAGCTACCTTTTTCACATGGAAGTATAGGTTGGTTTGACCGAAAGGATTTCAAAGGTTGATAGTAAGCTGGATATTATTGTAGAGAATGTTATTGTGGAGGCTTGGGTCCGACGACTGGTAAGGTATGTGATAACGACGGGGAAAATTGGCTCCTAATCCCCTAATACTTGATAGATTTTTTTGAAACAATGGACCCTTTGGCTTGATCTTCGGCTCAGTTGGTGAGTTCACCCATATTAATAATAATATCCAAGTTTTACAGATCATCAGCATGTGTTTTAAACGTTCAGTAATTACGAGCAAAAACACGAGATGACAATATAGCACAGAAGAAAAAGTGTGATCTATACATAAATAAAAAAAATGAGAACGACGAGTCTATAGAAATTGACCCATATAAACAAAAAAAAATGCTAGCAAATACAAATAAAACGTCCATAATAAAACATAAAAATTGACTTACGCTTTGTTTCATTGGGTTTAGAGCCTCCTTTTTATCTTTTCTAACAATAACTGATTCATTTTCATCACCTATACCAAAAAAAAATCAGAAAGTAAGTAATTACTAAGTAAAAAACATTGTCTTAAATAATATGGGAAACTTACAATTTTGCGTATTCTAATCGTCTATACTAATTTTCGACACAACCAGCTTATTAACTACCAATTTTCAGCTTTAAATACACATTTATGTATAATGTATTTATGTACATATACATAGATACATATGCATATGTTTATATATATATATATATATATATATATATATATATATATATATATATATATATATATATATAATATATATATATATATATATATATATATATATATATATATATATATATATATATATACATATATGTATATATGTTTTATGTATATAACCCTTTGACCTTTTCTTTCTTCCTACTCAAATTCTCATGAGCGTGAAAAAGTAAAAAATAAGTACAAAAAATAAGCAAAAGCCGCTCCTCTTTCCTTTCACAATTTTGAGTCTTAGTCCTCCTCTTCCCTACACCAAATGTCTTGGTACATCAAAGCCCATAAAATAGGATGCCTGATGTAAGGGATTCAGAGTCCCCTGAAATGACTCAAAGCCCTCTCCCTACCAAGATTTTAACAATTATGACCTCAAATCAAACTTTTTCGCACTTTCACCTTTGCCCCTCTCCCCAAAACAAGAATCGTCAGATGATTTTCGCCCTTCCCGCTAGACTCGAAACTATGTCCATCATTGGTATTAAACGGAAATTAAAACCTAAATCGTTGTTTTAGGAGTAATTAGTGATGCTTTAGTAATTAGTAATGTCGAATTTCTCCGTCATTAGTACTAAACAGAAATTAAAACCAAAATCGTTGTTTTAGGAGAAATTAGTAATTACTAATGTTTTAGTAATTAGTAATGTCGACCCTCCACTTTTGACGTTACAGGGATTGCTGACACTTCACTGAAAACAACTTCGTCCATATGTTCGTTGAAACTAAAAATATTTTATATTTTTTTGAAAATCAAAGCGTCTTTAGATACCCTTTTGCTCTAAAGCTAAAACAACCCCTTGAACATAACAAATGGGTCCTTAAAGAAGCCATAGTTTAAAGAAATTAAATCAATATTGGAAAAAAAACATCTCTTTTTAATTTTGCGTATATGTTAAATTTATGTGGGCTAAGTATGATTTTCCGTCCCTACCATAAAAGGGAAGGGTTACTCTCATCTACGAGGACCAAGCCTTTACTTTCGAAGCTAAATTGTTATTTCTGATTCACTGAAAAAAGGTACTAATATCAGAATATTTTTTATTTAGTTTTCTAAAGTTAGGAAATAAACAGAAAACCCTCCAAAATGGTAGAAAAGGAATTTGCGTCTTACAATACAAAACGATCGTCAGCATGTAAACATTAGTACCAATGCCATGTAACTAAGCCATGCAAACATTATACGATATATATAAAAAAGCCTAAGTTTAGATTTGAAAGCGCACTCTATTAAAATAAAAATTTGTAAGCCAGTACGAAATTAAGAGGAGTAAAATGAACTAGTTAATAAGTTTTAATTAGCCTGATAGAGGTTGAAATATTAGAATAACAAAAAAAATACCAACACTTGTACGACGTTGTGTCTAAAGATGCTATAATATGAAAAAAACTTTTCTTAAAGAGTTAAAGAGGCTGCGTCCCAAAGTCGAACCTTAAAACGTACAGGAATTAGGAGAAGCAGTTGGGGGGCTGCCGCCCCCAAACCCCCGCTTTTAAAGACTCTTTTGTACAGGTTTTTTGTTGTGGGGGGGGACTTCATTGTTACTAATTACTAGTTTCGGAGCAATGGTTCTCCTGTCCTCTTGTGTTTAACATTTTTCGAAGTTATTCCATTATTCATTCATTTCAATTTTTTGTTAATTAAAAGAGGGCCTTTCCGAAGCCAAAAGCGGGGCTTAGGGGGCGGCAGCCCCCCAACTGCCTCTCCTAATTCCTGTACGTTTTAAGGTTCGACTTTGGGACGCAGCCTCTTTAACTCTTTAAGAAAACGAAGTTTTTTTCATATTATTTCTGTACGTTTTTCTACAATCCATGGTGGATGTAATTTAATAATAATTTTCCATGTTTATTTTCTCGCTTTCTGCATCAATAAATTCAAACTGACAAAATTATCTAATTTTGATAATGTTAATAGTTTAGCAGCTTAATTAAAAATTTAGCAGCTAGTGGTTTTTAGCCACCCGCCTCCGATTTATGGGCCCAGCGCGCTTCCGCTGCGCCAAGCTGCTGTTATGCTTGTTATCAAACAAGTTATTACAATAGAAAATTTCACCAACGGCTTCAATTAGGAAATCAATTTAAATGGTTCTTTTAACTTGCTTCCATCAAGCCTTACCCCCGCTTCAGTATAAATTCTTGTGAACATTCCAGTATGTAATTCTGATCACATGTTTCCATGTTTATTTTCTCCCTTTCTGTATCAATAAATTCAAACTGACAAAATTACCTAATTTTACAAATTTTAAAAAGTTAGCAGCTAGCGGTTTCGATCCACCGACCTCTGGGTTATGGGCCCAGCACGCTTCCGCTGCGCCAAGCCGCTGGTAGTATACGAATTTTTCAAACAAGTGATGTTATTACATGAGAAAATTTTACCTTCAATGGGGAAATGGGTATTTCTAAGCTAGAAAATCGGGGGGTTATGATTTTCCGACGAAACTTTCAAGGGCACTTACTCGGAGAATTCCGCGTCGAGTGAGTCTTCGTACACCCAGATCCGATGTCGGCTGTGACCTGTAGGCGTGGCAGAAAAAAAAACAAAAGGAGAACATGAACTTTAAGTGGCTATGCGTGGTTTCTGGAAAACAGGGAAGGAGTTATCGGATCGAGCTGAAATTTCGCGGATAAGCTCCTGGGCCCTAGGGGACCTTAACTTGTGAATTTCAGCCCGATCGGACAACGTTAAAGGGGGGCTGTGGTTGACGGGTCGAAACTTTCGGCCAGATTTTCCCCATGAAGGAAAAGTCCGAGGGGGATGAAAGTTGGCAGGTTTCTTAGTTGGAGCTCGGGCTACGAAATGCATCCCTCCCCATCCCCCTGCGACCACTGGAACCGAAGATCGCTTAACATTGTCGTGGTTCGCCTCTTTAAAGAGGCACGAGTGTGCCTCCTTGATAACCAAGGACATCCTAGGTTTTATAACCTAGGCTTCATTCCCTTGAAAATACCGGAAAATTTTCTTTATTAATACGTCTTTAAAAAAAGTTACCAGACAGGTAGCAGGTTTCATTAAAAGGTACCGACTTTTATATGCAGTTTGGTAAGTATAACCTGTTTTGCTGCACAGTTAGGGGAATCAAGTTGAGACTTTCAATGAAATTTTTTGCATGAGAGCGTAGGGAGGGGGCGCAAAATTTTGTGTTTTGGGAAAGAGGGCAAAATCTATTTTCTCCGGTCCTCACAAAAAAATATACACAACTTTTTTTTTCTTTCTTATAGCTGTTGCTCAACAGGCTCTTTACTAGTACAATATATAGTCTGAAAATCAGTCAGTAAGTTACTGAAATTTGGAGCATTAGTACCAGCAGGCGAAATATTAGAACCTAGGATGTATTGGCAATTATATGGGCATAGGGACAAAGGGATCTCATTCCCTGGTTGGAATGAAACGCTTTTCATTACATTAAGACCCTACGACTTAGTCATAGGGTTTTAAGTCTTAAGTCAGGGTCAAGCACGTATTATATGTGCCTTTTTATCTGTGCTCAATTATGCTTTTGCGCACCTATTGCCTGAAATATTTTTGTTTCGTATCGATTTTTTTCCCTATGCTTCACAACATGGGGTACATACAAACCAATGAAGCACTGGCAATTTTAACTAGGATGTATAAAACCTAGGACGTATTAGGAATTTCACCTAGGACGTATTCGAAATTTAACCTAGGACGAATAAAACCTAGGACGCATTAACAATTTTACCTCGGACGTATTGGCAATTTTATGGACATAGGAACAAAGGAATCTCCTTCCCTGGTTGGAATGAAAAACCTTTTATTACATTAAGACCCTATGACTTAGTCATAGGGTTTTAAGTCTTAAGTCAGGGTCAAGCACCTGTTATCTGTGCCTTTTTATCTGTGCTCAATTATGCTTTTGCGCACCTATTGCTTGAAATATTTTTATTTCGTATCGATTTTTTTCCCTACACTTCACAACATGGGGTACATACAAACCAATGTCATAGGGTTTTAAGTCTTAAGTCAGGGTCAAGCACGTGTTATATGTGAATTTTTATTATATGCAGTTATATGTGCCTTTTTATTATATGCAGTTTGGTAAGTATAACCTGTTTTGCTGCACAGTTGGGGGAATCAAGTTGAGACTGTCAATGAAATTTTTTGCATGAGAGCGAAGGGAGAGGGCGGAAAATTTTGTGTTTTGGGAAAGGGGGCAAAAATTTATTTTCTCCAAAAAAATACGCACAAACTTTTCACAAACTGAAAAGTTTTTTACACACTTTTCACAAAAAAATACACACAACATTTTTTTTCTTTCTTATAGCTGTCGCTCAACAGGCTCTTTACTAGTACAATATATAGTCTGAAAATCAGTCAGTAAGTTACTGAAATTTGGAGCATTAGTACCAGCAGGCGAAATATTAGAACCTAGGGTGTATTGGCAATTTTATGGGCATAGGGACAAAGGGATCTCATTCCCTGGTTGGAATGAAACGCTTTTCATTACATTAAGACCCTACGACTGAGTCATAGGGTTTTAAGTCTTCCAAAACATTAGGATCTACTAAAACAGTAGTTGATGACTAATGACTTAGTCATAGGGTCTCAAGTCTTAAGTCAGAGTCAAGCACATGTTATCTGTGCCTTTTTATCTGTGCTAAATTACGCTTTTGCGCACCTATTGCTTGAAAATTTTTTGTTTCGTATCGATTTGTTTCCCTACGCTTCACAACATGGGGTACATAAAAACCAATGACGCATTGGCAATTTTAGCTAAGATGTATAAAACCTAGGACGTATTGGGAATTTTACCTAGGACGTATTCGAAACTTAACCTAGGACAGATAAAACCTAGGACGCATTGATACTTTTACCTAGGACGTATTGGCAATTTTATGGACATAGGGACAAAGGAATCTCCTTCCCTGGTTGGAATGAAAAACGTTTTATTACATTAAGACCCTATGACTAAGTCATAGAGTCTCAAGTCTTAAGTCAGAGTCAAGCACATGTTATCTGTGCCTTTTTATCTGTGCTAAATTATGCTTTTGCACACCTATTGCTTGAAATTTTTCTGTTTCGTATCGATTTCTTTCCCTATGCTTCACAACATGGGGTACATACAAACCAATGACACATTGGCAATTTTAGCTAGGATGTATAAAACCTAGGACGTGTTGAGAATTCTATCTAGGACGTATGGGAAATTTAACCTAGGTCGGATAAAACCTAGGATGCATTGGCAATTTTTCCTAGGACGTATTGGCAATTTTATGGACATAGGGACAAAGGGATCTCCTTCCCTGGTTGGAATGAAAAACCTTTTATTGCATTAAGACCCTATGACTTAGTCATAGGGTCTCAAGCCTTAAGTCAGAGTCAAGCACATGTTATCTGTGCCTTTTTATCAGTGCTCATCTGCGCTTTTGCACACCTATTGTCTGAATATTTTTTTTTCGTATCGATTTGTTTCCCTATGCTTCTGAACACACGGTACATTCATACCTATGATGCATTGGAAAATTTTAGCTAGGACGTATAAAACCTAGCTCGTATTGGCAATTTTACATAGGACATATAAAACCTAGGCCGTATTGGCGATTTTATGGACATAGGAACAAAGGGGTCTCCTTTCCTGGTTGGAAGGACCAGACCTACGACGTATTGGCAATTTTAGCTAGGACATATAAAACCTAGGACGTGCTGGCAATTTTACTTAGAACGTATAAAACCTAGGACGTATTAGCAGTTTTAACTAGGACGTCTTGGCACTTTTATCTAGGAGGTAAAAAACCTAGGACGTATTGGCAACTTTATGGACATAGGGACGAAGGGGTCTCCTTCCCTGGTTGGAATGGAAAACTTTTTATTACACAAAAACCCAATGACTTAGTTGTTAGAGCTACATACAAAAAAAACCATATTCTTCAAGCAGAGCCAATTTTTATATACTTTTTCTTATTCAAATATTTCTTGTATCCTCAAAAAAAGTACAAATACGCAAGTATATCTAAAACTAAGCTTCACATTTGAAAGTAAAGTATATTAATGTACTAATGAAGATTGTGATATTAATACTTACTTTCATCACCACTTTCATTTCTTCTTCTTCTAGCTGCAAATGAGCCTTTTTTCTTGAAAAATGAACATTTTTCTGTGGCCGTTGTTTTTTCATCCATATCCAACGTGCTCACTGAATTGTACTTCAAAAGTTGGTTTATCTAAAATATGATAGGAAAACTAAAAAATTCAAAAAGCGTAGATTTCAAGAATCAAAGTTTAGCGTAGAAATCGTTCATGCTATATACAGCGTCTAACCAATAACCAATCAATGTTTTTTTTTCTGAATCAAGTTTTTCTTTGGGCCTTTTCATCACCAAATTCGCATATAAAAAAGAAAAAGAGTCAATGAACATGGTGGTATGACCATCTCAGGTCATTGTGCTTAGTTTTTCCAATTACAGAAAGAAAACAGATGGAAAGGCCTAGAAAAGAACTATTTTTAAGTTCCAGCAAAGATGAAACACATGATAAACAATACAAGTCATGTACTTTTGCAAGTAAAAGGCTTTTAATAATGCCTTATAATCAGTTTTTGAGAGTAGCAAACAATATCATTTGAAACAAAAAGTAACCTATATTAGTATGACCATCTTTGGCTCAACTGTTTTGAAATATGTTCTCATTTTTTGCTAATACATTTTTTTTTTCTTTCTCTCTCATAATCTTTTTCTTCTCTTTTCTCTTTTGTAACGTACCAACAATAGGTACAAGTAAATTACTATAGCAATATTTCCTAAAAACGACTGTTATTTCACAATCCAGCAAAAAAAAGATCATAAAAAAATAATTTTTATTTAGCACTACCGTATTAGTTTTTTGTATGTTTTTAGTTTTAGTTTTTAGTTTTTTGCTGATGAACTCTATAAATATCAGTTCTCTCTCTTTCTCAATTTCGCTTTATATTGAATTTTCATCTTTCCTGTTTAAGCTAACTTCATTAAAAAAGGGTACAATTTGTGAAAAACAAAATAAAATAAAAATAAATAAAAAAAGATAAAAACAAAAAAGCATCTTACATAAATGAATTTTGAACATTTATTAACCATTCTTTGCTCTTCTTGACACACATTACTTTTTCAATAAACTACATTTAAAAAATACGGTTTCATCCTGAAATCAAACAGCAAGTTTCAAAACATAAAAGGAACTATAAATAGGGAATTATAATCTAAAACAAACAAAAATTGCAATAAACAATGACACCAAACTTAAAAGGAATTTCACAATCCAGTAAAAAAAAAGATCATAAAAAAATAATTTTTATTTAGCACTACCGTATTAGTTTTTTGTATGTTTTTGCTGATGAACTCTATAAATATCAGTTCTCTCTCTTTTTCAATTTCGCTTTATATTGAATTTTCATCTTTCCTGTTTAAGCTAACTTCATTAAAAAAGGGTACAATTTGTGAAAAACAAAATAAAATAAAAATAAATAAAAAAAGATAAAAACAAAAAAGCATCTTACATAAATGAATTTTGAGCATTTATTAACTATTCTTTGCTCTTCTTGACACACATTACTTTTTCAATAAACTACATTTAAAAAATACGGTTTCATCCTGAAATCAAACAGCAAGTTTCAAAACATAAAAGGAACTATAAATAGGGAATTATAATCTAAAACAAACAAAAATTGCAATAAACAATGACACCAAACTTAAAAGGAAGGGTATTGCCACAAATAAGTGAGGTTTTGATTCCTTTCTCGGCTTCCAGGTAGATTTTAATTTACAAATTAATGAAAGTTACATTAATTGTTTAAACATTTAATTTCCATACATTTCAAAGGAGTGGACTAAAAAAAAGAAAAACGTGGACTAAAAAAGAAAGACAAAAATATGGATCTTTAAAATCAATCGTCACAAATGTTCCATATCGAGAAGTTTTGAACACAAGTAAGTCTGGTTTTGCAAGGGCACCAGCAAGAAATTTTCAGGGGGGAGGGCAGACGGTAAAATAGCCGTGGTGGCTGGGTGAAAGGGAATATATTTCAGGATATTTTTCTCGCTAGGAATAAGTTTATTTTTAGATAGTGTTAGGAAAAAACTTTCGAATAAAAAGATCAATTAAATTCCATGCAAAATGAAACAAAATACAATAAACTTTAAATGACAAAGATTCCTGGCAGAGATCGATTTATTTAATCAATGATGTATTTAATTATTATGCATTTAATCTTAAAAGAAAATCAAACTCAAAACAAAATTAAAGAGAGAGTTATTGCTTCCGTAGATTATAACAGATGTAGACTTGTCTTTATGCAATTTCCTACGCCAAAGAATAGTTTACAGAAGGAGTAGAGATACTAAAAAACCGTCGTGCCTGCATAGATACCATGTCTTGATTTTCAAGCTCCAATCTTCAAAATGTGGAATTTTTATATTTTTTTCAGAAGAAACATCTTCGATGCTCGTTTATTTGTTTTGTTTTCTGATTGTTTTATCGTTTTATTTTACGTTTTATTTTATTTGTTTTTGATTGGGCCAGGGAAAGTGTTGTTTTCTACCATTTTAGGGCACCAAACTGCGACTTTACCCAAAGAAGACGAATTTGAAATCAATTTGAAATTCTGAGAAGCTAATTGATTTAAAAGTATCAATAACTATATTTGAGGCTTCCCAGTTGCAAAAGAAGTAGGGCTAAACGGTGGCACTACTGGATTCTACCAAGTTGATTCGCTTTACTTGTAATGGAATTATGCTAGGTTTGGTGACCTCTAAATGTGTATCAGGTATAATGAGGGGGGAGGTCATTGTTTAGGTGGGGGTAGGATAGATTCCTAAAAAAGAACATTCTAATGGACAAACTGCTTACTCTTCATGAGGGTTCAAATGAATGTTTAAAGAGGTAGGGGGAGTAGGAATCAATTAATATGTTTCACTATACAGCTAAAATGTTACATTCCCATATCTACCAGCACAGAGGTGGAAAAGGAAAATCAGGTCATCATCAGTCCCGCCAGGAAGTTTTTGTGTGATGACTAATACTGCTGGTAATTTAGTTTTCAGCAACTTTAAATTGTAATATTTTTCTTTTTCTATTTATATGAAGCACTTTGATGTATTTAAACGAATGTATGTAATGTATTTCTCTATATGAAAATCCTATTGCAAAGGTTGTGATGGCTTTAGTTATGTAGAAGATCATAAGTCTCACAGAATTTCAATCCATAGAAACAATTACACTCCTTTTCATACAATCAAAATTCTTTAGTAGTAATATTAACAAGGACTTTTTACCAAAATCACTATTCATTGCCAATTTTTTAAGTATATTAAAATTTTATTAAAAATTGAAATTGCAAACTTAAACCTAAGACAGTACTAACTAGTGTACAATTATTAATTTACACATTTTAAAGAAATTAAATAGGGATTTAAGGGACCGGTACCTTAAATTATATCTTGGTTAGGTCTGGGTAAGACTTGGAAAACAATCAGAAATTAGATAAAAAAAAAGGAGTCTTTCGACTAAAGCAAGGAACAGATTTGAAACCTATTTGAACAGGTTATTCTTTATACGAAGGGGGCTGTCTCCTCCTTAGCTCCTTACTCTTTCCTGTGAAGTTTGACTTTTTTCCAATTTTTTTCAGAAGATTTACAATTGGAAAAAAGATTGTTTAAAGCATTAAACAGTTTTGTTGAATGAGCAAGGTGTTGAGAAGGAGGCAGTCCCCTTACATGCAGAGAAATTTATGTTTGTTTTAAATTTTAAGTTACTCCTTACTTTAGTTAAAGAAAAACCTTTTCTATTCGTCTAATTACATTTCACGGAACCGTAAAATTTTATGAATACAATATTTTCCATAACGCAGAAAAAACGAGCAATATCTCAATGATCTCTGTTTGGATTTTGATGGGTAATCAAACAGTTTGTGGTAACAAACTGTAAGTAAGGAGCGACCCGGCTCAATAGAAACCAAAATTTTAAAAAACGCAATTTTGATACCAATAGACATATCAAAAGAATTTGCTTATTATACTGATTCCAAATATATAAGTTTCAATAAATTAGTCTTGCCCATCAAAAGCTTCAAGCCTGAAAAAATTGTTCTAATCTTCGAAAAAAAGGGGAAAGACCCTCTTGAAGTCATAGAATTTTAATGAAAAGCACGCCATTAAATTCATCGTATCAAAGAATCAAACTGCGCAGGCTTCAATGTCATATCTGCAAAAATGTGAAATTTTGTGATTTTTTCAAGCAGAAAGACCATGGATGCGTAGTGCCCTTTTTAAGTGGCCAAAAATTTGGAGGGCAACTAGGCCCCCTCCCACGCCAATTTTCCCCCAAAATCATCCGATCAAAATTTTGAGATAGGTTATTTGTTCAGCGTAGTTGAAAGGCCCAATAACTATGTCTTTGGAGATAAAATGACCCCCTACAGCCCCTGGATAAAGGTTTTTAAGTAATAAAATTTGCTCATTGTTTCGTTTATTATTTGGAAGTATGTATACATTTTTCGGGTGGGTAGGGAAGGACGAATTTTCTGCTGGGAGGATTTTGCACGGGGAGAATTTTCCCAGCAGAGGGAAGTTTCCAGGGGTGAAATTTTCAAGGGAAATTTTACACTGGGTGAATTTGCCAAAAGCCCTATACAAATTGTCTTTACATGTCTTGCTTTCTCTTTACCGGTACAATTTAACGCGTGGATATGTTAAGGGTAATTGTCTGGAGTCAATTTTCGCCAGGATTGAATTGACCAGAGGATATTTCTGTGGGGAGGGAGATCTTCCCCTGGAGGTGTAACCAGGTGTTCTGGTGTTATTTAAAGAACGATCAGAAATTAAACAAAAAAAAAAGTTTTTTTCAACTGAAAGTAAGGAGCAACATTAAAACTTAAAACGAACAGAAATTAATATGTATATGAGGGGGAGTTGCCCCCTCCTCAACACCTCACTCTTAATGCTAAAACTTCAATTTTGTCCTAATTCTTTAAAAATGACTCCAGAAACACAAGGGTCGTTTAATTAGAACAATAAGTAACTTTTTTTTAAGTGCCAAACAACTGCAGCTTGAGGAGCGAGGTGTTGAGGAGGGGGGCAACACTCCTTATATACGTAATAATTTATGTTTGTTTTAAGTTTTAATGTTGCTCCTTACTTATGGTTGAAAGAACTTGTTTGTTTTTGTTTTTATTGGAAGCTTAGAGACAAACATTTTCCTAAAGGCAATGGAAAATATATCAATTAAAGTAAAAGTATATACAAATGAAAAAAGTAAGTAATTACAAAACATACACAAAACAATAGCCTAATTATAAAAATAATATCGTTTAATCAGATTAAACGATTTAATTAGATTAAATCCCAGCATTCAGTTCTGTTGAGCAATCCTGAAGCGTTGGACGTATATTTTCAAACTTTATCTACAGTTTTGAACTTGGTTATCACACACCGAAATGTTTAACGCCTTTAGATTCAGTGTTTATTAAAAGTCACGCATTATCAAATTAGTATGTTCAAAGTAAAATATTAAAACTAAGATTAAGAAAATCAAGTGAAAATTCGTAATTCAATATTTTTGATTTAAGTTTGAATACTAAAAACCAATATATTTGACACCCTTATACTTCATAACTGTAAAAAATTAAATCTTTTTCAAAGTGAAAACTAGATAAATGCAGTCACTGTGTTTTATTTTGATAAAGTAAAATACTAAAAACATATTCGTTCAGGGGGGAAAATGCTGAAATTCTCAGCATTCCTTTTGGGGAAAACATTTCTGACTATAGTGGCTTCATATACCAGCTCATGGGTACTCTTGCAATGCAAGCAAATTTTGACGGTATATTTTTACCGATTGTCCCCCATTTTACGGTATATTTTTACCGAAATTGTCCCTTATTTCTATAATTACCGAAATTTCTAGAATTATATGAAGTTTCTTGTGTACTAATAACTGCACTAATTACTAATGAACAAATAAATATTTAGTATCACCATAAAAAGCTGATTCTTTGATTGAATGTTATCAATAGTTAGGCTCTTATACTTTCGTTATTGGCAAGGATCGTTTTCTACTTACCATTCATTACTATGAAGAAATTGATTATTTTTTTTTTCCAACTCCAACCAAATAATATAGAAAAATGTTTGTGGAAAACTGGAAAGAGATCACTCAGTCACAAATCAGAACCCAAATTTTCCTTATTAAGGGTCAAAATCTATTGGCAGGCAGCCAACAAAAGGAGCAACACACATTTTTTCCGTGGTTTTCCTATTCTGCCCTCTTCCCTTTGATTTCCTTATAATAACTTTATAGTCCCAAATTTTCAGGAGGGCCAAGGCCCCCTGCCCCCCTCCCTTCCGGCACCCACGTGATTTTGCCACCTTTCCAACACACTAAATGCTGGAGCAGAATCTGCTCTTTACTTAAAAAAAGAAGCTAAAAGTGATATTTAGCCAATTGATTAGGTACACATTAGAAAACAATGGAGGAAGAAGAAGAAACTGATGAGCATTTACTGCATTTTAGACAAATAAATCTAAAGGAGAGGCTTCAACCTTTAGGGGGAGGGGGCAACACATTGTTTCTTTTGTGGCTATTTTTATTCATTTAGTTTGATTTTTAACTGCAATTTTGCTTCACTTTGTTTCATTTATAGTGGCTTCTAGTCACTTTAGTTTTGACATAAGCTAATTTGTAACATAAGCTAATTAACACGAGTTAATTAGCTAATTTGTTGTTTTTTTACATTTAATATTGATTCTTTCTTCCTAGTTTGTTTTTAACAGACACAGCTTCACAAATTTTAACATTAAAACTTAATACTAACAGAAATTAATCCGTATATGAAAGGGGCTATCCCCTCCTCAACACCCTGCTCTCTACGCTAAAGTTTTTATTGTCTTAAAAAGTGGAGTTGTGAAAAAAAAGTCAAACTTTAGCATAAAGAGCGAGGTGTTGAGGAGGGGACAGCCCCTTTCATATACAGAATAATTTCTGTAAAGTGTTACTAGAGCAACACTTTGGTTTTGTTTCCTTACTTCAATTAAACGCTGAAGTTGTTAATCTGTAAGGATCTTAAAATAAATACTAGGTTCACCAACTCGCAAAAGTTGCAAATCCCTCAATGCAACTAGCAAAAGTTGCAAACCCCTCATCTCTAAAGATGATTATAACCTATCAGTCGATTATAAGTTACCTAAATGTCTTACCACTGGAAACAAACTGGTCTTACCATCAAATACACCAGAATCAAATAATAGGTATACCAACTAGCAAAAGTTGTGAACTGCTCATTGCGAAAGATGATTATGAGTCTCCCCTATATGTTTCAAAATTGGTATTGGCCTACTTTTGGTTTCAGTGTGTATCTTATTACTAAACTTCTCAACCCCTTTAAACTTTCAAATTGGTATATCTCATGAAGGTATTTTTCAACCAAACAATGGATGATATATACTTTGATCAGCTTATCAAGAGCTATCGACAGCAGTAAAAAAAATCTATCTGTCTTAGTTCAAAAGTTGACTTTTTTGTCTTAGGCCAAGTTTCTAACATCACCACTTAGAAAGGAGCAAAGGATAAACTCTAACTTCTTTAGCAATGAGATAACTTTTACAGTTTAAGAGGTACATCTGATACCATTTCTCTACTGCAAGCCCAAGTGCAAAAAACCAAATGATAAACTCAGCTAAAATCACGAACAGAAATGGGTAGAAACAATAGATGCCAGCCCTTTTGGTCTGCACTTTTTTATTTCTGTAATTTTTCTATTTATCACGCAAAGAAGATATATTGGCTGTGGGGCCAGGAAACTGCCAAATATATTTAACACTTATAGATTTTAGGCCACATTCAATTTGAAATTGGTGTCTGCCAGCTTGCCGGCTAGAACAGAGCTTTCCACTCAAAAGCACAAAGATGGTTTGATGAACTGAAAGCTTCACTGTATAACTCCATATAGTTATCTCACATAGGCTATAAAGCTCCAAGTCACTTTACACACTATAGGCTCTGGCTCAAGAACAAGCAAAAACCATCTTTTTTGGCCCCAGGCAAGAGCCCTATAAAGCTTTCCAAAGTGCAAAGTCATATTCATCAATCCTGCCTAAGGTCCACACTTTCCATAAAAACCGCAGAGGTTAGGCCCTTACCATTTTCTAAGAATAAGCTGAAATCAGGGTGCTAGTAAAAAAAAAAAAAAAAAACAACAAAACCAAAGTGTTGCTCTTGCAACACAATGAAGTTGCTGAAATTATTTTTTTAGTTGTCATCAAATACTTACAGGAACATCTCAAAGTCAAGTGAAAACCTCAGGCAACTATGACAAATTCATAAATACTTTTTCTTATGATTTATGATATCAATTTGAGGTTATTGTGGGTTCAAACACTTCTATAAGTTCCCTTTTCTCTCTCTCTCTCTCTTTGATTATTTTATTTAGCTAATTTTATAGATGGATGAGATGCCAGAGCCTTGGTGTTTTGTGCTGACACAACTATCCAAAGCTTGACTTCAATGAAGAAATTGGTGTTTTTCCAGTCTTGGAGATGATTCTGATCTTGGTGATTTACCAGATGACAGATATGAAGAGGACCGAAGTTGCACTACCACTGGTTGCTCTATCATGAACGTGACAACTGGTTCTGAAGCCAGAGAGGAGGTACCTCATACCTCTGGTTTGTGGAGTTCCACCAAGATTTTGATAAATTAGTGAGTGATGATGAAAACTGGCTGATTTTAACTCATCAAAAAAGTCAGTTTGCCCACTTCCATGGAAAGCTCAGTTACAACTTTTCAAAAGAAATGACAGTAGAGGCTGGCCCCTCTCAAGTAAGTAATGGTTCATCTGAGCCCCTGAGTTAAAAAAAAAGCCCAGAGAAGGCAAAGAAAAAGGAAAACAAGCACAGTTGAGCTCAATGTGGAATTGCAGTAGATGAATTTTATGTCAGGAAAAACCCAAAGCAAGATGGACTAACTTGCTTCAGTACTTCAAGAAATGTCTGCCAAGTTCTATTTTTGATTTAACTACTGAGAAACCTTAAAACTATCATCAGGTAACTTACAACAAGAGTATCACCAGGAATACCAAAAATCTTGCCGAAGAAATAAGGTGAATGGTGAGTATCTATCTTGATGGGATCACATAGGTTACTACAGAAAAGACTGTACTGGAACAGGAAGTATACAGTTCCTACCATTTCCCAGACTATGTGCAGCAATTTGACAGCAGAGGTTACAGAACAACCTACACTCCATCATCAAGGAAAACAAGAACAAGAGGGATGTGCTGTAGAAACTAAAACCAATTATTGAAGCTGTTCAAAAATATTTGTCAAAGTATGGATGTCAAAACAAATTAGTCAAAGGGTGAATAGAAGGTTCTGTCCAAAGGAAAGACTTCAATCAAACAATATGCAAAGTCAAAATTACAGCCCTAGGGGGTTGAAAAACTTTGTGCCCTGTATATCACCTAGATTTATATTCACCTTCAAAATAAGTCAAGGAGACTCTACACTAATTGTCAAGAAACTACAAGAAGATGGAGGAGCTGAGATTCTGCATCTTTTCAAGACAAGTCCCAAAGATCATGAACTTCCAGGCTTATTCTGACAACTTTTTCTTGTTGTTTACCTTGATTGAGACCACAACCTCTGCTGGATTCCTAGAAGATGGTACCAAGTGAAACAATTGTATTGCAAATACCCCAATGCTTCAAGGAAAGTGCTCTACTACTTGAATGAGCCTCTCTTACTGATATTGCATTGAAACCGAGGCAAGAAATGGACTATAAAGACTATTTTTAGCACTACTGGTATGCATATCAATAATATTGCAGATTTGAAAAGTCTTGACACCCAAAGGTGAAACCAATACCTTTGTTTGTGTTTCTAAACAAACTAGCCGAAGTCTTACTTCTTCAGAAAACCCCCTGCAACAAGGTTGTCTAAGGATAAAGACATTATTGTAGTGCCCCAATCATGGCCAATCCCTGTGGTCTGGGTTAATGACAGTATACATTATGATACCATGAATCACTATCCATATTATGAAAATGGACAAGAACAATTTTGTAGGCTTGAAGTTTGTAAGGAGGGCATGTAACAGATTATGTGTGGACAAGTTGGTGTTTCTTTCTGTCTTAACAAGAGCTGAAATTGTTTTGTGAAATTCAACATTTTGTAAAATGCTATGTGACTGATTTTGAAACAGATATCTTGAAAATAAATGTGTTAAATAATTATTGCTGTTTGCTACCCTGTTACTGCTAATTTCCTACCCTATTCTGGCCATGGTAAATTCTTAAAAACATCTAGAGCACAACCTGAGATTGCATAAACTTAGAAACTTGAAAATTTTGAGTTTTTTAATTGCTGAGAAAAACTTGGGTCAGAAAAAGTTAACTGAATGTTGTCATTATATTGATTCTTTGTTGAGATGATTTTTGGTAATTGTTTAGTTTTGTCACAAGCTGTCTAAGCTGGAAACTATACTGCAAAGCAACATAGTTTCCAGTTTAGAGCACTTATAAATGCTAATTCTAGAAGCACATCCATTTCTGGTTGTGACCCTGCGCCTCCATGGGGCAAACTAAAAATGCACAAAGTGGGCAGGGTTTTAAAGCCAAGAGAAAAGTTGGGGTTGTATTATATGAATGAAATTATATTCAAAATACTAATCCCAGTCATTACCCATAATTTCTGTATAGTAGGAAGCTGAAAGATAACTAAAAAGCTCACGCATCCATTGATGTTAATATCTACTTTCACTTTCACATTTAAACTAGCCAGCTGTTTGAAGAAAAGAAGCATCTGATTTTGCTTATTTGTAACTGTACCTATAGAGCAAAGTGAATTAGTCCATGAGCCCTATGGGCAGCAGAGCGAGGTCTGTATTCTATTGGTTGACTTGTTAATTGATGTTTGTGACCTATTTTTTGTTTACTCTTCAGGCTTCAAGCCACATAATTATTTAATAAAAATAGAATACAGGCCTTGCCCTGCTGCCAACAGGGCTCATGGACTAATTTGCTTTGCTCAATAGGTGATTTTACCTGACTATTCAACAAATTTGTTTCACCAAGGCCTTCCCATAGACAAAGCATCTTTTCAAACAAAATGAATCTTGAACTGAAAAACTGTATAATCTCCATTCTGTTGAAAGACATTTCTTCAAATCAACAGGACATAAATAATATTTAACTAACTGCTCTGATTCACCAGTTCACTCGCTAATTTAAACTTGAAAGTGAAAGTGGATAATTAGCAATAATGGATGCATAAGTTTTTTTAATTATCTTTTGACTTACTACTATACAGAAATTACCAGTAATGACTGGAATTAGTATTTAAAAATATAATTTCGTTCATGTTGTACAACCTCAACATTTCCCTTGGCTTCAAAACCCTGCCCACTTTATGCATTTTTAGTTTGTTGAAGGGGGATTTTAGAAAGCTAGAAAGCTAAAAACAGCATTATGCTGTTTTGAAGCATACTTTCCAGTTTAGACAGCTTGTGACAAAACTAAACATTTACCTGATTTTCTGTTATCTCAGTTTGATGCATCATAGTTTCATCTGGGATTCATCCTAAGACACAATTTTGAGGAAATTAGCCAAAAATGGGATTACATTGAGTTTGAGGTTCAATTACGTAGCCTAGGCTAAAATGTAATTTAAAAACTGGCAAAATTCTAGTCAATTGACTTCTTGCTATCTTGGAAAGTTGCTGGGCTAGGGAATTGAAGCTTTCAGGGATGTGTCTACAGGCTAAAGTATATCCTGGGAAGTTATTATGAGGTCCCTAACTATACCCCTTCCCCCTCCTCTACATAACGCTGCTTTTTGTGCATTACGACTTATATTTTGGTCAAATTTGATCCTATATTACTATTCAAAGTGTAAATCCTTGCTTACCTTAGAAAAATTAAACTTTTCACTGTTTTTTAAGCTACTATTTTCCATAACTAGTTCACCAGCATTGAAAAACAATTATTGCCTTTTATGATATAGTTCAAAATTGAATGTAGGCATTTGAACAAACCCCATGTTTGAAATGTCTAATCTTGAAATGGCTTTCCACAGGAGTAATAGAGGTAAGACATTGAACTTTAAGGGATTTCTCACTCAAAATTATGATTAGGTGCTACAATTGGGTATGGCTTTGGTAGTTTCAGGTAATTCAGAAAAATTAGGTAATTCAGAAAAATTAGAAAAAAAGAGGTATTTGTAACTTATGAATGGGTGATCAGATCTTAATGAAGTTTGATATTTAGAAAGAGCTTGTGCTTCAGAGCTCTTATTTTAAATTCCGACCAGATCCAGTGACATTGAGGGGAGTTGGATGGGGAAACCGGAAATCTTGGAAGATGTGAAAACTGAGGCATCTTTATCTAGCAAATGGGTTGTTGGATCTTAATGAAACTTGATATATAGAAAGATCTTATGTCTCAGATGCTTATAGAGAAATTACTCTGTATATGAAAGGGGTTTTTCCTCTTCAACGTCCCGCTTTTTATGCTAAAGTTTGACTCTTTCTGTTAGCTTTACTTTTTAAAAAAGTAAAAAACTTTAGCATAAAGAGCAGGGTGTTGAGGAGGAAAAGCCCCTTTCATATATGGAGTAATTTCTGTTCATTTTAAGTTTTAATGTTGCTCCTTACTTTCAGTTAAAAACACTTGCTTTTTTTTAATTTATACCATAGTTTTATAAATATATATTTAAAATTCACAAAATGAACCAAAAATAAGCCCTTAATAAACATTAATTACAACACAACTATCCAGAAAAGAAGTTTTACAAAGGAAAGTAAAGAACCATATTAAACTTAAGACAAGCTTCAACACATTCCTATAATATTTAAAGCTCAATGTTTCGTGAGAAACCAGGAAAGGAAAATACATAATTAATGAAAAAAATCAAATAGTTGAGAAAATGAGAATTTTGTCAGCCAGTAGCAAAATAAGAAGACGAAAATCAAGCAAATATTTTGATAAGGACCTCCAAATAACGGAAGTGTTTTCAAACAAAATGAAGTGGTGAGGGTTATTGTGCATGTGTTGGGCCAAGGCAGAATCAAATTCTTGGGCCTTTGGTGCAAACTATGACTTTGTTGATTGAATATTTGTGTTTCAACAACCCCTTCTCCCAATTATTGGCATTTTACCAATATAGAAGATTTATAAAAGTTACACACCCCTTAAAATTTGAAAACTGGCATTATTCACGTTTCTAAATCTCTTTCATAGGGTTGTATCCAGGAAATTTTCAGGGGGAAGGGGTATTAAATATTTTTTTAGGAATGTTTATAAAAAAAAACTATGAAACGCATGAAAGACTTGTTTATATTCATTTGGTTACATTTCTACGAGTTGGAGAAGGGTTCCAGACGGGGGGTTCATACCCTCTAGCCCTCCTAGATATGGCTTGTTTTTTCCTACTCTATTTGAATTTAAAGGGAAAAAATTGCATTAATTTTCTCACAACCTCCCACATATTTACATTGTCATTAAAACATATGGTGTTCTCAATATATGAACTCCACATTAATTACTCTTTTTAATACCGGATGACACATGGAAAGGTAATTACAAGTGACATAACAATTCCCCAGGGAGCTGGAACAGTTTTCTGGGATCTGAAAGGACCTTTTGATGCAGTTATAATGTAATTCAGCATTCTTATTTTTAATGTATTTGTGAAAAACTTTTAAAAATGTAATGTTACTTCTTTGTTTTCACTTGAATAATCCATTTGTATGGCACTTGATATTAACCAAGTGACATATAGCAATCGCAAATTGTATTGTTCTATTGATTGTGCTCAATAATGATTCTTAAAAACCTGAAGAGAGGCAAAACAGAAATCTGAGACCAGTGGTGTCAATTACAGGAGGGAAAAGGGAACCACCCCAACTCCCCCTCTAGTTTTTTTATATTTCCATTGAAAATGCCTTTATTTGTGTAATCATTGAAAAAGAACAACAAATTCCACCACCCCCCCCCCCCTATATATTCAAAATCCATTTTACACCTCCTAAATTTTGTGATTTGACACTGTCTTAGACAGGATCTCTCAACTCAACAAACACAAAGGAGACTTACTAACAACTTACAGATTTGTTAGCAGTCTTTAACAATATTTCCATTATTATAAGTTTTTTAAATACATTAAAAATAAGAATGCTAAATTACCTTATAAATTCATCAAAAGTATTCATCATTATAACTTCATATATTGAAAAGACTGTTAGTTTTAATGAGAATGTAAATATGTGGGAGGTTGTCAGAAAGTTAATACAATCTTTTCCCTTTAAATTCAAATAGGCTAGGGAAAAACAAGCCATATCCAAGAGGGATAGAGGGTACAAACCCCCTGTCCAAAACCTTTCTCCAACTTGTAAAAACATAACAAAATGAATATAAAAAAGTCTTTCACAGGTTTCATAGTTTTTTATAAACATTTCTCAAACAAATCTTTAATACCCCTTCCCCCTGAAAATTTTCTGGATACCACCCTATGAAAGAGATTTAGAAATGTGAAAAATACCAGCTTTCAAATTTTAAGGGGTGTGTAACATTTTTAAATCTTCTATATTGGTAAAACGCCAACAATTGGGAGAATGGGTTGTTGAAACACAAATATTCAATCAACAAAGTCATAGTTTGCACCAAAAGCCCAAGAATTTTGATTCTGCATTGGCCAAAAACATGCAGAATAACCCTCACCACTTCATTTTGTTTGAAAACACTTCCATTATTCAGAGGTCCTTGTCAAAATATTTGCTTGATTTTCATCTTCATATTTTGCTACTGGCTGAGAGAATTCTCATTTTCTCAACTATTTGATTTTTTTCATAACTATATCTTTTCCTTTCCTGATTTCTCACAAAATATTGAGCTTTAAATATTATGGTAATGTGTTGATGCTTGTCTTCAGTTTAATATGGTTCTTTACTTTCCTTTGTAAAACTTCTTTTCTGGATAGTTGTGTTGTAATTATTGTTTATTAAGGGCTTATTTTTGGTTTATTTTGCTAATTTAAAATATATATTTATAAAACTATGGTATAAATTAAATAAAAAAACAGGTATTTTTTACTGAAATTAAGGAGCAACATTAAAACTTAAAATGGATGGAAATTACTCTGTATACAAAAGGGGCTTTTCCTCCTCAACACCCCACTCTTTACACTAAAGTTTTTTACTGTTTTAAAGAGTAAAGTTAACACAAAGAGTCAAACTTTAGCATAAAAAGCAGGGCATTGAGGAGGAAAAACCCCTTTCACAGACAGAGTAATTTCTGTATTAAGCATGTGAGACATAAGATCATTCTAAATATCAGGTTTCATTAAGATCCAACCACCCATTTGCAAGATAAAGATACCTCAATTTTCATGTCTTCCAAGATTTCCAGTTTCCCCATCCAACTCCCCTCAATGTCACAGGATCTGGTTGGGATTTAAAATAAGAGCTCTAAAGCACAAGATCTTTCTAAATATCAAACTTTATTAAGATCTGATCACCTATTTGTAAGTTACAAATACATCCTTTTCTATTTTTTTTCAAATTACCCCCCACCCAACTCCCCCAAAGAGAGTGGATCCAGTCTGGCTATGTCAGTAATGTATCTTGAACTTGTGCTCGTTCTTCTCACGAGCTTTCATCCTGATCTCCCTACTTTAAGCATTTTCCAAGATTTCCAGTCCTCTCCCAACTCTCCCAAATGACACTGGATCCAATCTGAATTTGAACTAAGATATCTGAGTTACAAGGTCTTTCTAAATATGAAATTTCATTAAGATGTAATCACTCTTTTGTAAGTTTAAAATACCTTTTTTTCTAATTTTTAGAATTACCCCCCCCAAACTCCCCCAAAGAGAGCATATCTGTTATGGTTATGTCTATCATGTAATTAGAACTTGTGCTTATTTTTCCCACTAAATTTGTTTTGCCTCTCTACAGGGTTTCTATGAATCATTATTGGGCCTTCTTGAAGAAATGGACTTTCTCTGCACTGTTATGATTTACAAAATAGATGTTATTGACACACATATAACATAGAAACTACCAAAGCCATGCCCAATTGTAGCACCTAATCATAATTTTGAATGAGCAATCCCTTAAAGTTCAATGTCTTATCTCTATTACCCCTGTGTAAAGCCATTTCAAACATGGGGTTTGTTTAAATGCCTACATTCCATTTTGAACTGTACTGTAAAAGGCAATAATTGTTTTTCAATGCTTGTGAACTATTAAGGAATATAGTAGCTTAAAAACAGTGAAAAGTTGAATTTTTCCAAGGTAAGCAAGGATTTGCACTTTGAATAGTAATATAGGATCAAATTTGACCAAAATATAAGCTGTAATGCACAAAAAGCTGCGTTATATAGAATAGGGGGAAGGGGTGCAGGTAGGGATCTCAAAATAACTTCCCGGGATACACTTTACCCTGTAGACACATCCCTGAAAGTTTCAATTCCCTAGCCCAACAACTTTCCAAGATAGAAAGAAGTCAATCGACTAGAATTTTACCTAACAACTTGTTCCAGTAGTCCCCACCCAACTAGATAAGCCTTAAACTCCTTAAAAGTTCACTTTTGATTGGTAAAATTCTAGTTTAATGACTTCTTGTTATCTCGGAAAGGGGTTAGGAAAATGAAACTTTTGTGGATGGGTCTTCAGGCTAAAGAATATCCCGAGAACGTATCTTACCAGTAAGCCATACGCAATGACAAAATTTGAAACTATTCACACAGCCAAGGAAATCATATGTACTCTATTTAAACTTTATTCGATATAGCCACGGTTGCCATGATACAATTTTGAAGAAAAAATGAGTCGACGATTAAGAGAAAACACCGTCGCTCACCGAATATATCACTGTCCATTCAGCAAGGCAAATACAATAGTAGTATTTTTTCTAGCAATCTGTAGTTAATTCTTAGTAAATAACAAGGTTCGAACGGTCTTATCTGCTATTTAATTACCATCAGTTACTGTACTAAGAACAAAGGAGATCTAAATTATATCTTCTTCTGTTTCATTTGGAGACTAAGTATTATACACCAAAGAAAGCTTTATCTGGTATATGAATATACATTTTGTTTATCCGCTCTCAACAGCTAATTTAGGATCAGTAAATAAAACAGTATGAGCAGGCCATCAAGATTGGTATGTTCAATGGGTCTCAGAAACTCGACTATTTTTGCACGTTCTGTTGATAGTATTATGCCGGATACATATTGCCTTTAGTAGCCTAAGATACGGGGTTTAACTTGGGTCTCCTTATAATGAAATTTGTTCGTTTACATTGAGACATAAGTTATATTTATTATTCCAAAACAACGTTTAGGATTAAGGAAACATTGTGCATTTTCATTTAAGAAAATCAACCAATGAAGGAAAACAAATTGTCTCTGCTACATTTTGAAAAATGTAATTTTTTCTCATTCCCCCACATTTTTCTCTATTGTTGCCCCTGTTTAGAACAATAGTCTATTAATTAAAAGGCACATCTTTCCCCTCAAACAGTGGAAACAATCCAAACTACGAGTTGATTTTACAATTTGATAATGCACCGGTCACTGACACCTAAGAATACATTTTTATCCTTAAATAAAGCTAGGCTACTTTTATTTACAGTCTATTACAATTGAAAGAGACATATAGAAGGTCAAACTCTTCATAGTTTTGCTATTTTTTCTATCATATACTTTGCAAAACTCCCCATATTTGGAAAGATCTTACGACAAATCGTTGAAGAGTGTGGCTTATTGGTTTTCTATAGCACCTATCAGTAACGACTGAAAACATTTTATTATCTTGCTTTAGTTTTCTATTAATAAACGATAAAAAGATCTAATAACGTGCCAGAGATAAGTAAGTCATCCAGTAACAGGTGCATTATCCTACTTATAAATAGTTTGGCTCATACTTTAGACTTGCTAAACAGGTTTTTACAACTTTACTGTTTTGTAGACCCCCTTCCTATAATTATATCCACTAAACAAAAAAAAATGAGAAATTAAAAGCCCACAATCCGAGAATCACACAGACCAGGCCAGGATTTAGGCACAGGCCCACTAGGTCTGTGGGCTTTTACTGGGGGAATCTACCAAAATTAAGGGACATATTTTCAGTATTATCATTGAGGGATGGGGGGGACAAGAGGGGTCATATCCGGACAGTCGAGGGGTATGATATATAGGATGAAATCTTAAACCACATTGGCCTTGCCATAACATAAAGAAAGAAAACGATAAAAATGGGGTTTTTAAAGACCATATGAGAATACTGAAGAAAATACAGAAAGCGAATATTTCGATAGAACAACCGCCTTTCTTCGTCAGCATGAACAAAATACTATAATCAAGTAAGAAACAAAACCATAAAACAAGCGCAGAAAGTACAAAAAAAACAAGAGCTAAGAGCTCATATGGCACTTTTGACGAGGCTAGAAGAGCTAAGAGCCAAGAGATCATCTGGTATAAGCTCTAACAAAGTCCTATGAATCAATAGATTGATTTAAAAAGGAAAATAAGAGGCTTAATGCCGGTCAGGATTTATAATAAGAGCTCTGAGTCACGATGTCCTTCTAAATATCTAAATTCATTAAGATCCGATCACCCACTCGTAAGTTATAAATACATAATATTTCTAATTTTTCCTCTCCCTTTAGCCCCCCAGATGGTCGAATCTGGGAAAACAACTATATCAAGTGAAATTGTGCAGCTCCCTGACACGCCTACCAATTCATCGTCCTAGCACGTCCAGAAGCACCAAACTCACCAAATCACTGAACCCCTCTGCCCAACTCCTCCAAAGAGAGCGAATCCAGTACGATTCTGTCAATAACGTATCAAGGAAATTTGTTTATTCTATCCACCAAGCTTCATCCCGATTCCTCCACTCCAAGTGTTTTTCCAAGATTTCCCCCTCCAACTCCCCCCAATGTCAAAAGATCTGGTCGGGATTTGAAATAAGAGCTCTGAGACGTGAATTCCTTCTAAAAATCAAATTTTATTAAGATCCGATCATCTCTTCGTAAGACAAAAATACCCCAATTTTCACGTTTTCCAAGAATTCCGGTTCCCCCCTCCAACTCCCCCCAATGTTACAGGATCTGGTCGGAATTTAAAATTAGAACTTTAAAGCACAAGATCCTTCTAAATATCAAATTTCATTAAGACCTGGTCACCCTTTCGTAAGTTACAAATACCTAAATTTTAAAAATTACCCCCCCTTCAATTCCACCAAAGAGAGCAGATCCGGTTTGGTTATGTCAGTCACGTATCTTAGACAGGTTTTTATTCTTTCCATCCAGTTTCATCCTGATCTCACCGGTTTTTATTCTTTCCACCCAGTTTCATCCTGATCTCACCTCTTTAAGTATTTTCGAAGATTTCCGGTCCCCCCAACTGCCCCCCCCCCAATTAAGCTTGATCCGGTTGAGATTTAAAATGAGAGATCTGACTAACGAGGTCCTTCTAAATATGAAGTTTCATGAAGATCCGATCACTCCTTCGTAAGTTAAAAATACGTAATTTTTCTTATTTTTCAGAATTAACCCCCCACCCAATTGAGCGGATCCGTTCCAATTATGTAAATCACGTATTTTAGACTTCTGCTTCTTTTTCCCACAAAGTTTCATCCCGATCCCTACAATCTAAGCGTTTTCCATGATTTTAGGTTCCCCCACCCCAAACTTCCCCCAATGTCACCAGATCCGGTCAGGATTTAAATAAGAGCTTTGAGACACGATATCCTTCTAAATATCAAATTTCATTGAGATCCGATCACCCGTTCTTAAGTTAAAAATACCTCATTTTTTTTTAATTTTTCGGAATTAACCCCTCCCCCAACTACCCCAAAGAGAGCGGATCCGTTCCGGTTATGTCAATCATATATCTAGGACTTGAGCTTATTTTTCCCACCAAAGTTTCATCCCAATTCCTCCACTCTAAGTGTTTACCAAGTTTTAGGTTTCCCCCTCCCAACTCCCCCTCAATGTTACCAGATCCGGTCGGGATTTAAAATAAGAGCTCTGAGACACGATATCCGTTCGTAATCCATTCGTTCGTAAGTTAAAAATCCCTCATTTTTTCTAATTTTTCAGAAATACCCCCCCAACTACCCCAAGGAGAGCAGATCCGTTCTGTTTATTTCAATTATGTATCTAGGACTTGTGTTTATTTTTCCCACCAAGTTTCATCCCGATCCCTCCACTCTAAGTTTTTTCCAAGTTTTAAGTTTCCCCCTCCCAAATCCCCTTCCCCAATGTCACCAGATCCAGTCGGGATTTAAAATAAGAGCTTTAAGACACGATATCCTTCTAAACATCAGATTTCATTGAGATCCGATCACCTGTTCGTAAGTTGAAAACACCTCATTTTTTTCTAATTTTTCAGAATTACCCCCCCCCCCCCGCCCAACTACCCCAAAGAGAGCAGATCCATTCCCATTATGTCAATCATGTATCTGGGACTTGTGCTTATTTTTCCCATCAAGTTTCATCCCGATCCCTCCACTCGAAGTGTTTTTCAGGATTTTAGGTTTTCCCCCTCCAACTCCCCCCAATGTAATCAGATCCGGTCGGGATTTAAAATAAGAGCTCTGAGTTAAAATATCATTCCAAACATCAAATTTAATTAAGATCCCATCACCCGCTCATAAGTTAAAAATACTTCATTTTCTCTATTTTTTCCGAATTAACCAGCCCCCCACTCCCTCCCAGATGGTCAAATCGGGAAAACGACTATTTCTAATTTAATTTGGTCCGGTCCCAGATACGCTTGCCAAATTTCATCGTCCTGGCTTACCTGGAAGTGCCTAAAGTTGCAAAACCGGGACCGACAGACCGACAGAATTTGCGATTGCTATATGTTTTTTTAAAAATGAAAAAAAAAGCCAAAATATTAAATAAATTTAAATAAAAGACCTAAAATTAAAAGAATAAAAATTTTGATTTTCATTCTTTTCAGTTTTTAATTCTTTTTATGTACATAACCTTAGAGCACAAGTCAAAATACCTTCAAATCCAGTCGAATTGCTGTTATATCAGTCCGTAAAGGAGTCAGGCAAGGTTCAGTTGTATCTCTGAGATTGTACAACAATAATGTTCTGCTGTTGCAAGCCCGAGTTTCAAAAAGTTTCAAGTCTTATGTTTCAAAAAGGATTGATGTTTTGTTGATCACGTATGCTGACGACTTGAATCATTTAACAGGTTTGCTTTATCGAAGAATTTTGATGTTTTGAATATGGAATGCAATAATGAAGAAGATATCCCTTTGGGTGATTCAGTTGTGAAACCATTTGAGGGTATTACTTACCTTGGTTTACCAATTTGTCGAAGCCTCCACTTCACCAGGAAGCTGCTTATGCGCTATGTAGAAGTGAAAATACGGATTGCGTACACGTCAATTATTGGTAACAGACATCAGTTCTGCCGTAAATATCTTGCTTTGCTTAATAATGCCACATATACTGTATATAGCACCTTGTTGGAAATATCTGTCGTCCACTCAATGTGCAAAAGTAAGAGTTCTCTTTTTTCCATTCGTGAAGTTCCTTTGGACTTTCAACTTCTACCATGGACGAGTACTCATATATCACGCGTAATTATGGTGTATCCGATCCAACAGTCTATATTAACCGTATTGCCGAGAATTTTATGAAAAACGCTAAGGGACGAGCGAACCCATGGCTATCCATCCTGCGCCAATAGTTTTGCAGATGTACGTAATCTGTAAACACGTTTGTTGATGTTCTCTAGTGTGACTTTTCTTTTCTTTTTCCTTTGCTATGCTCCGTTTTAATTCCATGTGAATCTTTTGGCAATAAAATTACTTACTTACTTACGTTAGGCTTCAATGTTTTATTATTTACTTATTC
Organism: Artemia franciscana; assembly: GCF_032884065.1. Lineage (NCBI taxonomy): Eukaryota > Metazoa > Arthropoda > Branchiopoda > Anostraca > Artemiidae > Artemia > Artemia franciscana. Next base: position 4,464,618 of record NC_088865.1, read on the forward strand.
ATCATTTTCCCCAGAGGTGGTTCAGATGGAAGGAATGGTTTTTAAACCTCAGAGGGGAGTCATTCGATTGTAAATTGGAAGTTCTAGTGCCCTTTTTAAGAGTAAAATGTAATCGGAGGGCAACTTCTCCCCATGCCTTTTCCCCCAAATGCATCAGATAAAAAATTTGAGAGACTCATTTTGTTAAGAATAGTCCAAAGATCAAATAAGAAAAACTGCAATGCCAACTCAACTCCCTGACCCCAGGGGCAGGCGCTGTAATTTATGCTCTGGGGGCATATATTTTTCTTATGGAAGGGATGCTCGTTTAAACTTCAGAGAGGTTTCATTTGATTGAAAATTGAAAGTTCTAGTCCACTTTTTAAGAGTCAAAAATGATCGTACGGCAGCTACCCCCCACACACCCTTTTCCACCAAATGTATGAAATAAAAATTTGTGACAGCCATTTTATCAAAAATAGGGGTAGGTATTATAATTTATGTTCTGTGGATACATATAGTTTTTATGGAAGGGATGCTCTTGAAAACTTCGGAGAGGGATCATTTGATTGGAAGTTGAAATTTCTACTTCACTTTTTAAGGGTCAAAAGTGATCAGAGGGCAGATAGCCTCTCCCAGCCCTCTTTTCCCCAAATGCATTACACAATATTTTTTAGATAGCCATTTTGTTAAAAATATTTAAAAGGTCAAGTTTAAAAGGGTCCGGGGACAGATAATGTAAGTTTTGCAGTGAGGGCATATATGGTTTTTACGGGAGGAATGCTCATATAAACTTCAGTGAGGGCTCATTTAAATGAATATTGGAAGTTCTAGTTTACTTTAAAGAGTCAAAAGAGATCTGAGCGCAACTAGCCCCCACTCCTTTTTCTCCAAGCCTATCCGATAATATTTTGAGATATCCATTTTTTCTTTTAAATAGTTCAAACATCATATAACAAAAACTCCGGTGTCAACACAGCCCCCTAGGACCTGGAACAGGTCTTGCAAGTTATGCTTTGGGGACATATATGGTTCTCATGAAATGGAAGCTCGTGTAAACTTCAGAGAGGGCTCATTTGAATGAAAATTGAAAGTTATAGTTCATTATTTCAGAATCAAAAGTGATCAGAGCGCAGCTATCCAACCTCCCACACTTTTTCCCCAAATGCATCAGATAAAATTTTTAGATAGCCATTCTGTTAAAAATAATTATAAGGTCAGAAAAAACAAGTCTTGTGGGAGGGCAGCTAGCTCCCCCACACCTTTTTTCCTCAATTGTATCAGATAAAAATTTTGAGCTAGCCATTTTTTTAAATAGTTCAAAGGTCATATAACAAAACTCTGGTACCCCCTGGGTCCGGGGGAAGGCGTTGTAAGTTATGCAACGGGGGTATATATGGTTCTTACGGAAGGAATGCCCATATAAAATTAAGAAAGGGCTAAAGTCGAAGTTATAGTTCACTTTTTAAGAGTCAAAAGAGGTCGGACTGCAACTATCCCCTCCACCCCCTTTTTTTGTCCAAATGTATCAGGTAAACATTTTGAGATAGCCGTGTTGTTAAAAATAGTTGACAGGTCAAATAATAAAAACTTTGGTGTTGTCGGCGTTGTTTACTATAAAACCTAGATCTAGTCATTTGCTTGGCGAATTTGTTTTACAGTGCAAGAGCTGTAAGTTATGCGATTACTTATTGTTACTTTGATACCCTGTTTAATTTCATGATTTCTTTACTTTGTTGTTTTTTACTTTAATATTGTTACTTCGACAATAGTTTCGATACTTCGATGAATGTTTGATTTAAAAAAAACTGAATTCTGGAATAAGGAATTTTTTCAAAACTTGAGTCGACCAGAAATAGCTACTAAAACATAAATAAAATCCAAAACGATCAAACATTAGGTAAACAATCATAACAAAAAACATACAACAAGCATTAATATAAATGAATCTTAAAGCGAGTAATGCTTAAATTGAATATGCAAATCAAGCTTAGCCTTTACTTTTCTCTGAAAAATTTCTTTTTGGAAAGTTTGTTCTATTTAATTAATTGAAAAACAAGCTTTTTTTCAACTGAAAGTAAGGAACAACGTTAAAACTTAAGACCAACAGATATTAATGCTTATATGAATGAGTTGGAGTTTTCCCCTTTTCAATTCCTCGTTCTTTACGCTGAAGTTTCAATTTTGTCCCAATTTGTTAGACCGACCCCAGAAAACAAGGGTAGTTTAGTTAGAACAATAAAAAACCTTTTTTAAAGTGCTGAAAAACTTTACCCTGAAGAATAAGGTGTTCAAGAGGGGGCAAACTCCCTCATATACGTAATATTTTCTGTTCGTACTCCTTACTTTCAGTTGAAAAAACATGTTTCTTTTTTATTTAATTAATTGTCAAAGTACCAGGTGCACTTTGCTGCTGCGCTGCCTATTCACATAAAAATAATTTTTAAACAGTACAAGAATTCCGTGACCACTTAAAAATTGTCAGATATTTCCCAATAACAGCTTAGATCTCGTTATCACCTCTCTCTTGCATTAAATCTCCTTCTAATCAGGGCTTCCACTATCCCCAAATTTTCGGAGATTTCTCCCTAAATCTCTTTTCCTGCCCGAAAAAAGTGCTTGGGCCTACAAGTGCCAAAGATATAAATCTGGCCTTGGCCAAGGCAAAATCTTTATTTGAGCAGCCGATCTTGGAAATGTTCCTTGTAATTTTACTCTTTGGATTCAACATAATTATTTGCCCTATTTCTTTAAAAAATCGATGATCTAATTTTCAAACGATGCCATTTTTCAAACATAGGTTATAACAAACTCCTAAGTACCCCAAGTGAAAGTATGAATTATGAAAATTAGATTAAGCGGAAGTGTAATGCTAATGAGAACGGGATGAAAAACCAACTGAGTTGCGTTCGAATCGACTCGAAAAAGTCAACTTAAAAGTTGACTTTTTTCTCTGCTGCCGTTTTATTTAGTAAAAAGTTGACCTAGAAAGTCAACACAGAATTGCGAATCGAACGCTTCAATGGCAAAAAATTTAGAAATATGAAATTGTTTAGTCTAAAGAAAAGACAAGGAAATTGTTAATAGGCCTAGTGGAAATAATCTTAGCTTTTCAGTGACCTGTAAGTAATCTTATGCATATTCCTTAGGATTTAAAGGGTTTTTGGTGTTCTAGGCCTATCTTGCATAGGCTAAGCTTAATAAGGAATCAAAAGAAAAATTTTATGTTGTTAAAAACGTTGATTCTCAGGAAGGCAGCTATCACATTGGTGAGTTATTCTAATATTACCAAATCTAACAGGCTTAGTTTCTAAACCAACCTATAATTTTTAGTTGAAAAAATTAAAAATTATAGGTTGGTTTGTAACTTTATATTATAGGTTAGTTAAAAACTAAAAATTATTGGCTTCTTTTCCCAGTAAAATTGGTGCAAACAGTATTACTGGCTTTCAAATAAAGTGAATATACCACTCCATGCCCTTTTTTATCCTCTTTATAAATATAATAATTGCTTCTACCACAAATTCAGATTTAAGCACTTTTGACCTCTTAAAAATGACCTATATGTGGGGTCATTACAAATCTGTAATAGCTTAGAAACAAATTTGGGCTATATATTTGTACATCAAGGGGTGGGGGGTAAAGCATAGCATATATTAAATACGTAAACTAACCATTGGTGTATTTTTTTTTATGTTTGTGCTGTTGCACTGGTGATTTCTCTTCTCATTAAAATTCAATGAGCACAAACACAAAAAAAAATATGGCAAAGATTAGTTTACTTATTTAATATATGCTATGCTTTACCCCCACCCCCCCCCCCCCCCTGATGTGCAAATATATAGCCCAAATTTGTTTCTAATCTATTACAGATTTTTTATACCCCATATTTAGGTCATTTTTAAGAGGCCAAAAATTGTTTAAATCTGAATTTGCAGTAAAAGTGATTATTATACATGTAAACAGCATTAAAACAGGCATCAAGTGGTATATTCACTTTATATGAAAGCCAGTAATACTGTTTGCACCAATTTTACCCTTTTCCCTAGTTATATAGTCTGTATTCATTGAGATTGCTGTTTAAACTAGATTTTTAACATAAAGTAGGGGCAAAATTTTACTTTGGCTACTTTTGACTATCTTTGAAAGAGGTTAGGTTAGGAAAATGAAACTTTCAGGAATGTGTCTGCAGGCTGAAGTATGTCCCAGGAAAGTATTTTGAAGTACCTACCTCCATTTCTTTTCCCTCTAAATGGTCCTGAAATTTTGGGTTATCAGTTTTTTTTTCTCTGGCTTTAGTTCTGAAAAGACAATTCCTGTGGATTTGCCATACTGTTGTTGCCATAACACTGGGTTTTCTAAATTTAGAAATAATCTTTTATGCCACCTCACTATAGGTTAAATATTTGGCAGATATTATTTATTCTCCATGAATTTTTTTTTATTGGATTTCATATGATGTCAGTTGCTTTCTGTTAAACATACATTTATTTTTAAAAATCAAGCTTCTTTTGAGAAAAAATTTGAATTATTTTTCTCTGAAAAATATCACTGAAATATAAAGTGATATAAAATATGAGAAATATATAAGTGATATAAATATCACTGAAATTTTCTCTGAAATCACTGAAAGGGGATAGGTTAGGAAAATGAAACTTTAAGGGATGGGTCTACAGGCTAAAGTATGTCCTGGGAAGGTATTTCAAAGTATATATCTCTACTCATTCTTGCTCTAGAGGGCCCTGACCCTTGATGACCTTCAAAAATAGGCTATCTGTGTTATAAAAGTGAAACCTTACAAAATAGATCTTCTGCTGAAATGAAGTACAACAAAGTTGTTCTCAGCTTAACAACTTTGCTCAATCCCAATTTATAAGGTTTTAAAGATATGAAAAAACATTTCCTAAATTTTGAAAAAAAAAATGTTGATATGGCTCAGAATTCTACTCAAATAAAAGGAATTGAATTTTCAGAACTAAAGGCAGAGAAAAAGCAAATGGTACCTGAAAATTAAGGTAAAATGTTGTTTTGTCAAAATTTCAATAGGTATAGACCTGTCATGGAGTCAAATTTTAGGGCTCTCTAGAGGGAGAAGAAGTGGAGGTGGGTACTTTAAAATACCTTCCCAGGATATACTTTAGCCTATAGACCCATCCCTGAAAGTTTCATTTTCCTAACCTAACTTCTTTCTGAGATAGCAAGAAGTAACTCAACTAGAATTTTACCTTTTATCTGTCTGGTAATAAACATCCTTCAAATTTTAGATATGCTCTAATTATACAGGGGCAAAAAAATTGCTTTTTAAAATTGCCATTATGAGGTAAGATATTAGCTAAAATGCCTGTATAAAGCAAACTAGCCTACCTAGGGAGTCAAAACACTTGAATTTGCTTGCTGCTTCTTCAACAGTGGCAAAAGGTCTGACAATGAGTAAAGTATGGAATTTAAGTCAGAAACGCCTTTTATGCTTTTTCTATTCTCACCAAAATAAAACACAAATCCCATGTTGACTTGCACAAAAACCTCAAGATAAGTTGTAGTAATTGGTCCTTTAGCCTGATGTAGCTGCTATTTGCTGCTATGAGTGCATAGTTTATAATGGGAGCTTAAAATTGTCTTGGCAAGCTGCATGGTTGAGTATACAACCCTCTAGGCTATACTCTCTTTCTTTATGTGCATATTATTGTTTAAAAATGATCAAGCTTCACATTAATCTCCTTTCATGACCTATAGTTGAAATTTGCTAGGGAAATATTTATTCCACTAAAAACTCACCACCTATTTTTGAACTTCAATTATACAGCCCTGTTTTTTTTTTACCCCCCTTAAGCCTGTATCCAGTTTCTGATAGCCATTTAAATTTCATTTTGTCTGTTGCTCATTTCTTGTCAATATTACTGAGGGGTCACAGATAAGCACTAGAGTCCTCATTGATAAATAGTATGTGCTTGTATATATATAGCTTGTTGCTACTTATTTTTCTCTGGGAATACAATGTTTGATGTGGCATAAACCAAAGAAAGGACCTGTAGGCCTAGAGAAAAATATGTTAAGAAAACCGATTTTTATAATTGCACAATAATTATAGCTTACATAATTTTACATGCAGTCCTGCTCTACTTTACCCCCAACCCTCCTAATATAGAAATATATAGCTGAAGTTACATGTTACCTGTTGATTCTGTCAATCTATCCCTCAACCTTTAACTCCCTGTTAATTGAAGCAATTGCAACAAAGCAAGAATGGCGGAAAAGGTAACAGGTGACAGAATACATTGGAACTACATAATCTTGGCTATATATTTACACATTAGGCAGGTTGGAGGTAAATTATAGTATAAAGATGCATGTTTTCCCCTTTGGTATGTAGGCTAAGTAGAAGATCACTTGTACCTGATGCTGTCCCTGTTGTTTTTAGTTGGATTGGAAACATCCAAAGAAAGTTTCCTTTGAAAAGGAAAGGTGAGATTGCCCAAAAGTGAGATTGAATTTGTCAAAGCTTGGAGGTTTGCCCCTTCAGTCTGTTTAAAGGAAAATGGATTCATAATTGAAGCTTTGTTCATTTCAATCTTAAGGGTGACCATGTGACAATTCATTAAATGGTTGTAAAGGGATACTTTTGTTTATTCATTAGTCTTCTTTGTTTTCTAACAGTTTATTTTTAATCTTTAAATTGATATCCATTTCTTACAAATTTTTATTGATACCAGAGGTCCATTTGCAAGTTTTCACCTACTTTGTAATCCCTGGTCTCACAATTACATTTAAATTTACTGAAGCTAGGACACACAGAACTCCTATCTATTTAAAGAAAATCAATGGATATAAGTAGGTTTTATTGTATTTAAGCCCTAGGGCCATGGCAATTAAAAACAAAATAAAGGAGATTAACTTTAAAATACTTGACATTAAATAAGCATAATAGCCACAAAGAAAAACAAATAACAAAATTATACTTCTGTGTTCAGTTGCCAACCTGAGCAACTGTCATAAATTTTTAAATCTTGCAGAACATTCACCCCATTACATTCACAAGCTATCTCTCATGACCCACAAATTTGTCCATACATCCACATTTCAGGGAAATGGAAGGACCATCACACTGGTATTCTTCATTTCTACTTATATTTAATGGGTTTGAAAGAAAGTTTCCATGGCTAAGTCAGTAGGCCAGTAAAGGACCTGGCGGTCCTTTAGCCAGGTAGTGCAATAGGAAGCTAAGGACCAGCCAGCCTATTCTCTTGCATGCCCTTCCTCCTTACTGTCCCTAGATTTCCATCTGTACTCATTTAAAGTTGGGCCAATTCTAGCTGAGGTTAGTCATATCACCAACCCCTATCCAAAACCAGATAAACTGGCAATGCCAGGAATTAAACCTATACACCTTGGACAAAGCGTTCCAACCCAAAGCGCCTACCTCTTAGCAAGGAACACAAATTTGACCAGAGAACAATAATTATTTGAAAAAAATTGCTATAGTTGTCCCACTACTGTCCTATAAATGCTATAGGCCCATTTTATTTAGACAAATCAATTTAAGACAGGTATCAACAAAACTCCATCAGGGATTGTATTTGCTTAAAATACAATCAAGCTATGTGAATGCTCAGCTTTGTGATATTCTAGTCTTGAAATAATAAAAAGAGAGAAAATTTATATTTTCTATTTATTTTTCACCAACTCATTTGAGCAAAATCATTTGTGACAGCCAAATGCCCATGGTTGGCTTAGAACCTCTCTAAATGCTCTGAAACAGCAGGAATTAAAAAAAATTATACTAATCAGCATTAAACTGTCCCTTAAATTTGAACACGTGTATTTAATTTGAAAATGATGATACTGCTAGTCAGGTTACTGTGCTGTTCCCACTGGCTCTACTGCAGTTAAAAATGGGCAGTTACCACGCAGTAACTGCAGTTACTGAAAAACCATCAGCTGGAACACACCCATAAGCAATTATATCTGTATATTATATCAATTATATATCTTATATTATATTATTATATTATATATATATACATAAGCAATTATATCAATTATATCTGTAAAGAACATACAAAAAGGCATCAAGTAGTATATTCACTTTATTTTTAAGTCAAAATATGAAAAAAACAAAAAATTTACTCCCAACCTGCCTAATTTGCTAATATATAGCCCAAATTTTAAATTTTAAATGTATTTTACCACCTTTTAGCCTACTTATTTTTCCAGTTCTTGTTTTGCCACAGTTGCTTCAATTATCAGGTACTATGGTTGAGGTATAGATTGGCAGAATCAATAGGAAATATGCAATTTCAGCCTTAGATTTCCATATTAGGAGGGTTGGTGCTAAAGTAAAGCAGAGCTGCATACTTCTCTAGTGCTTAAGTATGACCCCTTAGCAATATTGACAAGAAATGAGTAACAGAAAAAATTCAATTTGGACTAAATGGCAATCAGGAACTGGATACAGGCTAAAGGGGGCCAAAAACAGGGCTGTATAATTGGAGTTCAAAGAACTCCAATTATACAGTGATTTTAAAAAAAATCACTGTATATAAGTGATTTTTTAGTCAACTAAACGCTTCCCTTGCTAATTTAGGACTTTAAATTGATTAGCCTACTGGAATTTACCTATCCTATGCAATTGAAATATTTTACCTTTCCAGAGCATTAAGACAATCCATCACAATAAAAAAAAAAAAAAAATCCAAGGCATCTTGAATGGAATGACTAAAAGAAGACAAATGAAAATCACAATTTGCAATCTAACAATTAAACTTCTGGCCACACAAATTGTACTAGGATACCCAGCTCTGAAATAATTGCTCAAGTAGCTTTGCAGTAACTTTAACTAATATTGCAATAACTTTATAAGTTTTTTCTTAACCATTTTATTATCTACCTATCCCCCCACCCAGTAAAAGATAAAACCCACCCATCCACACAAGAAAAAAGCCAGTTTTAACAAGGATAATAACATAGTTTCTAAGTCTATTTTAGTGCAACCTACCCAACAACAAAAAATCTGGCTCAATAACTCACCACACTGGTACACAAAAGTGGTGCCTTCATCCTGGATCCATCTGAACACATACTCCATGATTACCTATAATTGAAACTTTTGCCCTCTTTCCGAGTTAACTTGAGACGAACGTACAAAATGTAAAAGTTGTTAAAAGTCAACTTTTCATTAACTTTCAGTCAACTTTTACAAATCGAACGCTAAAAGTTAACTCAGAATCACAAATAAAACGTCAGAATGCTGGTTTCAGTCAACTTGGAATGTGATTCGAACGCAACTCTGATCATCCCTCATGAGACACTGAACTTTGTCAAGGAAAAGTTTTTCGAATCTTTTTCATAGATTTTTTAAAAGACGTGGCGGCAGCAATGTTATAACAATAGATTTGAGCACATCTTTTGAAAAATTTAACACGAGATTTTGTTTACAATACTCAGCCTAAAGTATGGGGAAAAAAGAAAAGAAACAAAAGGTGAAAGGATCAGAAAAAACGGCAGCTAAAACAGATAAGAAACTTCAGTTGAAGATTAAAAAAGAGTTAGTAAAACTTGGAGAGGTATGTGAAGCTATTTTTTCAGTCCCTTTGGCCTCAACATAGGCTACTAGTTTTTTTTTACATATTCATAGTACTATCCGCGATCTTGACATAGTATTTAATCCCTTAGTAAAACTTGATGAGCACACGAGGATTGTCTTGAGTAGAGTATGGTATATGTTGTCTTGAAGTAAGGGTATTTTTGAAGTTTATGTGAATTTTTTTAAACTATACAAAGTCAAATGTTTGCCCTATCCTTGAATATTGCTCCTTGCTTCCTATCCTTGAAGTTTGCATGCTTGTTGTGTAATTGGCAGACTATCTTTAAAGGTACAAAGCCAGTGTTCAATCTGTATATTTGATGTGCTACTATTAACAATGATAATTGCATTGTTGGCACTTCCAAGGAAATCTGAGGGTGCACAATGTGATTTTTGTTTGGACATATATGAATCCATGTTAAACACACTAATTGTAGGCTATGGTTGGTATTCATGGTCCAAAGTCTTGTAGAACCCTACCATTAGGTGTTACTTCCCAGTAGGTTTCAAATTCACTTGGTGAGATTTATAAAAAGACAGACTGTACAACAGCATTCCATTCACTTTATACACATTCAGGTCAGGACAGCACTTTAATTTTTTTTTTCCAAGCATTCAGTAATTCATCTACCATTGAGTTATGTTTTTGGCAGTCATGGATCCATTCCATTATGATCAAGCTAGTTTTTCTTGCACCATCAACCAGAAAGGCATAAGTTTTCTTTTAGTTAGGACTTTAATACTGATAGGCCAAATTTTGCTCCATCTTCACTCCCTTTCTGGAAGAGGCTGGCAATGGAGATTTTTTTTTTTCTAATCAGTATTTTATGTGATCATTTCTATCTTTGATCATTTCAAATTGATCATTTATCTTTGCCATCATTTTTTGACTGTCTTGCCATGTATGTTGTGTTAGAAACATGACTGATGCTGATCTGTATTGCTCATATTGTTATTTAGTCTGATGAGAAAGATTCTTTAGAGGCAAGTGTAAGGTAAAGAATACAGCATTATGTAGCATCCTGCTGGGCATGCTTGCTTATTAGTTTAGTGTTGCTTTGTTATGTGCTTATATTGTTGTAGCATCCTGCTGAGATTGCTTTCTTATCAGCTTAGTGTTGCTTTTGTTATGTGCTTATGTTGGTATATTTACAGGTGCTTGGGTCTTAATAAAGAGCTAAATCAACTTGAGATATAGGAACTCTACACATTAGACTTTACAGTCCCTACTGGCAGTGCTGATCTCCATTTCTTGGCCCTTCAGCCAGGAAATGCAATGGGGGGCTGGGGGCCAACCATCCTGTGCTTTCACAAACCCTTCCTGTTTACCTTCCCCAGATTTTCTCCAGGTATTACTCTGACCCCTGTCTTGTAGATGTTGATTTTTTTATTGGCAGCTTAATTTGACAATTCATTTATAGGAATGTTAAATGTGATATATTTGGAGTTGCATTTGATAAAGCAAATATTTGGATATCAGTTGTAAAACTATATCTATTTAATTGATTTGTTCCTAATTACTAATTCAGGAGGACCTTGAGACAGTTATTGCAAAAATAGAAGAAGAAGAAAAAAAGAAAAGCCAAATTTCTGAGGAAAAAGTTCCACCACCTTCCCGGAGAGTTAACTGTACTCTATCTGCAAACCCTGAGAGAGATGAACTTTTCTTATATGGTGGAGAATATTTTAATGGACAGAAGGTAATTTCTATATCTGTTCTTCTAAGTTTATGCAAATACATGGAGTTATGTTTAGTTAGGTTAGGTGAAAGCCCCTTTAAATGTATTAGTTTTTTTATTTAAATTTTAAACTTTTCTGACAACTGGATGATGGCAATTTGTGATTTATTGTTGGACAGAAAAATAATTGCAAAGTGTCCCAACAATAAATTTTTTTGTGGATATTGAGATACTGAGGGATGATAGTATCTGGTAAATATTGGATATGAAGCCTAGCTTAAAGGATTTCTTAATGAGGAACAAGGTGTCACTTTATGTATCCCTTTAAGAGGATGTGGTACCTTAAAATAATTCTGCAAGGCTCAGTGCTGGGTGACCATCACAAAGTTTAGGGCCTTGTTTGCAAATTCTCTCAAGTGACTAGTCATCATTGAGCATTGTCATAGACCATTTGTTGGCAAGCTGATCAATCAAGTCAATCCTTATTGTTGGTAAGCTACCCAATGAAAGTGGATCACAAGGAAGTCCCATAGTGGCAAAATTGCTCAACCAGTAAAGCCATGAGCTATATTTTAGTGTTTTCCTAAAAGGTATTCAAGAACATTTTAAAAGTTGCCTTTTCCTGAACTTTTGAAAGAAAATTTTGTCTCATTTAATTGAAAGAAACAAAATTCACACTTTCTAATGTTGCAATTTGAATTAAATCTGAATATCTCTGGAACAGAATGTGAGGAATTAAAAGTTTATCTAAGATTTCTGGGAAAGCAGATGTTGGCTGTTAGTTTCTTGACATTTATTCAGATCTTTCACCAAAGCTCTACAAGTTAATAACAAAAATAAAACGAAAACAAGTTAATTAAAGACAACCCTATTTATATTCTGAATGCTTTGGCCACACAGAAACAAAATGCTTACACTGACAAGATAGTGAGATCCTTCAAGGTACCGCATGCTCTTAAGGGCTTGAACTAACTAACAGTCAGTTAGTTAGTTAGTTAGTTTCAGTTCAGTTCACAAATCAATTAGTTAGTTTCCTTGCAAAGGAACCAGGTTGTATATTTAGGAACAGCATAAAAAGAGATGCATCCAGTGGTATCTTCCCCTTATAGTTAGCTAAGTAATGGAAAAGAATTGAGGAACACTTGATTTAGCCTTAGAGTCTTTATTGTATTAAAAAACACACTTTGATAAAAATATATTGGCTTTTTCAAAGAAAAGCCAGTATTTTCTTGGTGAATGTTTGAAACTGTAAAATTTGCATGGTTAAAGAAGAAAATATATTAGGCCAAGCAATCAGTAAGTATATTAAGTGAAATTGGACTTGCTGAACCCACTTTATTTAGTATTTTTTCAAATATTGAAAATATTTAGCTGTCAAACTCAAACTTGATCAAATCTGAGAGGTGTTCATCTTCAAACTGTTATTCTAGAAGCAATTTGTAGGTTGAAACCTGGCCTACAATATACTTATGTTTAGTAAGTTTGGCCATTTTCAAGCACCTATATCTACCTGGCCTTGTTGAGAATACAAAGTGATTGGAAGGAAAAAAAATCCCAAAGAGCTTGTGTTGTTTTTACTAGAGGCCCCCAACAGGTAGACATATGAAAGGGTCCTTGAGAAAATCAAAACAAAATTTAAACCCTTGTACCCAATTGGGTATGGTAAAATGATACAAGAGGAAACTTTAGCGCTTTAGCATGGGTTCATTAGGAAATGAAGGCTAATATCACCACTAATTGTGAAAAATTATTCAGCAGACTTAAAAAATCCAGAACAAACTTAATTTTTAGTTATTTGAAATCTGGACTTGACGCAAAGAACAGTAGTGACAGCATTGTGGATTTAAAGTCATACCGATCCCTGCATTCAAAGTTATCTCTACCCTGCATTTAAAGTTACCCTACCCCTGCTTTTAAAGTCATCCCTATCTCGTCATTTCATGACAGCCAGCAGGTGTGCGTTATGTCATATGTAATGTTTTCTAAGAGATACAGGTGTCTGTTATGTGATAGTTTCTTTCAAAAAACCTGTGACGGCCAGGGCTTCTTTACTCCAGGACTTCTGTGGTTGTTACATCATAGAGAGTCTTTTAAAAACTTTCATGGGCTCCTTTACCCCAGGATTTCTTTGAATGATCTCTTAAAAACCTGCAACAACCCCGCAAAATCATGATTTCCTTTTAAAAACCTTCAGGGGGTCCCCGCCCAAGTAAGGGCATAGTCCATACATTATTCCAATATTTTGGGCATATGTGCCATTTTATGTTAGCATATTCTCTGCCATTTTCTAGGAGAAGAATTGTTATAAGGACTACTGATTTTATACAACAAAGGTTTGGAGCTATCCTGCTATTTACCGGAATACAGAAGCGTTATTCGCTACTATTCGAACAGGGAACCAAGTAATTCCATTGTCCCTGGGGGGGGGGTGTAAAAATGGCTTTGAGAATAGAAGTTTCATTGGTCTTACATAATATTTTGAACGTGACATAGCTCAACTTTTAACAAACGGATATGTCTTAATGATATCAACTGGTAAGCCTCTCTTTCTATATTCTCCACCAACAAAATATAAGCTAATATAATTCTCTATATTAGCTAAACATCTAAAAAAAACTCCCTACTGCTATTGCACTAATCTCACAATAATAGAATAACCAAATTCTTTTGCAAAATTCATTAAAATCGCATTCAAGCATGTTGGTAAAAAAGGCATAAGTTGTATTAAACCCCTTATGATGTAAAAGGCCTATTTTCTACCAAACAGCTGCTATTATATATGATGGGGGCATCCTTTTGTTCAATAAATCAATACATTCAGGCAGATCGCAAATAATTATCATAGGGTAGGTATCAAGCAAACGGTTTAATAATTACTGGAAAAAACTTGCTTTTATACCATCTGCTCCCATCTGGAAAACATCACCCTAGACGCTTACATTGCATTTTATTTACGCTTTAAATGAGGGCGCTGATAGCACTCTTTCAATATACTAAAATAGTAAACAAACGTCCTTTTTCGACAAAAATTTCGAATTATTTGAGAGCCCCACCCTACCCCCTAGCCGTAACCCTGATGTTCAGTGATTGTCTGATTTTTTCCCTCTAGCATATTTCTCATAAAATTCTAGTTTAGCTAGTTTAGGGGGTTGGGAAAATCAGACGAGGATCTACATACTTGCCCTGAGAAAACATTTTGAGGTGCGTACCGATCCCATTTTATCGCGCTTTATATAAATAAGCGCGAAACCCTATTCTCAATTGTTGCCTGAACTTCAGATCCTTGGCATGGAATTGAAAGCACTAAAATTCGGAGACGAATGAAAACATTTATAGCTATATTATATGAGAGAATTTTAGTACTTGAAAGAACTAAAATTCTATCGGAGCATATTTTTAAAGCTTTTAATTTATTCTCGTGAAAATTACTGCCGTGTAAAGTCGGCATTTTAAGATGGAGAGGGGAAGAGTTTCTGACAACAATAAAGAAGGGAGATGCGTTTAAATATTAAATTTAAACGACGTTGTATAAAACATTTATAGCTGTATCATAGGAAAAATAAGAGCAGAAAATTTAATTGAGGTATTACAAATACTTAGGTAGATTGAATTCTTTACTTTTCTTCGAAAAAACTAATTTTTTTTCTTTATCGTCGCGGGAGCGTGAAAACTATGTTTTTCTAGCGTTGATATAGGAGGGACGGGGTGTAATGAGTTAAATTTAAGCAGGGGACGTTTTGAAAATAAGATACTACTTGAAAAACTAAAGTTAATTTTTTTAAGGAAAAGTCGGAGTATTGTCCTCCTCCAATAAGGGAAAGACCTCAAGACCTTCGGTCATTGTTTATGCTGGACATTCTAGGCCCTCCTTGCAAGAGCATGATGTTACTCCTTCGGTTCCCAAACCACGTGCTAGTGAAGCTGCTGGCCCTTCTATGCCCTTCAACGAGGATGGAGTTGTCAATCTTAATGCAATTGCAAATTTATTAATACTTATCAAAAGGTTAATTCTTTCAGCAAGGGGAAGTAAGTAGGATGCTACTGGTTCTAAAAATAATCCATTCTTTTTAAGCTTATAAGAGCTTTTCAATAAAAACTAAATTTTTCAGGAAACTATTAAGAATATTAAGGATATCTCCTATCAATAAAAAGCAACGGTTTTCTTTCAGTTTACTATTGAAACCTTTTCGATGGTTTCGAGATCCCCCCCTCCGGTCCTAAAGGAAATGGACTTTTTCACCATGCTTTTAGCTATTAGTAGTGCAAGAAGATGAATGTGAGGAGACCCTTGTTCCTAAGAGAGAACTAACTAAAACTGAGACATTCATTTCAAGTTAATGAAAGACAGAATAACTAGGATGTTCCTGCTTCAGAAAAGTGTATTCTAGTGCAGAAAACTGCTCTAAGAAGGGGATTTCAGAAGCGCTGCCCAACAGGTTTATTTTCAAGAAAGCCCAAGTATATGAACAATATTTTATTAGCGTTTTACTGTTGCCTCTAAGAAGAGAGTATTGAGGAGCCCCTCGGTCCTAAAAGAGATATAGCTAAAATAAGAGATTCCTTTCAGGAAATAACTAAGATCTTCATGCTCCTAAAGATGATGCATTCTACTGCTGAAAACTGTTCCCTCTAAGAAGGGGAGATTTGAGAGAACTACCCATAAGGCTTTCTCGTAACAATGAAAATATGCCATTCTTTCAAAGGTTAATAACATCCTCTTTTCACCGTTTCAAATAATAAATGCATCAAGAGAATAATTTTTTTTGTTCGTTTTGCGGGCCGCCCATGATGATCTCCAAGCGTGGATCTAGGATCTGCTGGTCGATGTGTTCGGGGAAAAAGAAGCAGCACCAACGGATGTTATTACCTCCTCAGTAAGTTTTTAAGACATTTTAGAACATTATAATATCTAAAACGTAAAGGGGGACAACTTACAAAACACAGAATTGCAAAGAAAAGAAGAACGAGAACATTTAACAGCCTGTTGAAAAATTTAAAATTATGCAAATATTTCGGTCAAGACCTCCCCTTGACCGTCAGTGCAGAACAAACTGATGAAAATATTAAACAAAAATCAAACCTTAAAACAAAACAACTTACGTGGTATTTTCTGGTCATTTAATTCTTAGCTGGTAGTATGTGGGATATGGACCGAAGAGTCACTTTGGGAGTTCATGTATGTTCATTAATTTCTTAACTGGTAGTGTGGTTTCAATGCATCCGAATGATAACCTTGGTGGTCCATGTATGATTATTAGACCTGTAGGTGCTAGAGAGGTCCTTCAAGCTCTTGAAGCTCAATCTTAAGTATTCTATTCCCTTTCAGGCTAATGTGAATTATTTTACAAGATGAAACCAAAGCGCAAAAATAGCTCTGCGTCCATAATCTTCCCCATCCAATGTATCAAATTCATCTACCAATTGCATGGTATTTCTCGAGTCTCTTGGCCCGTGGGCAAAGCGTACTTCTTGCCCTGATTTAAAACTCGACTAATGTGGGGGGTAGGATAGAAATCCTCAATCACATCAGGTTCACTGGCAGGCTCGTGAAGAAGCCATACCTTGTTTTTATACGATTCAATGGAAAGAGCCCTCACTGAATGCATTGCCCCCTTTTTATCTTTAAATTCCCCCTCTTTATAGTTTGTATTGTACTGTAACACTGAAACTCTTTAAGTGTAGCAGGATATTAGCATGATTTAAGTGTTACTAGCATCCTTTCTCGAAGGTTTATGGCTTGTGACGAGGACTGAATACCTCTTGCACTCTAAGCCTGTATCAAAACGAAAATGTTGTACACCTCTGGAACCCCTTAAATCTGCATTTTATGTTCTAAAATACCCATCCCTGCGCCACATCTTAAAACAAATTTCCTTTTAAGTTTTGTGACATTTAAATCTGAATTTTCTATAAATAAAAACACTGACCCGCTCCCATTTTCAATTGTGATCATCCATCCTATTAAAAAAAACTTCCCGTCCAATGGGGAAAAACACTCTCAAATTATGTTAATCCGGGTGAAGTGTACGTATTTCCGTTTCTAGGTAGTGCAAATGGACATCACCCGACTTTTCCCTTTTTTTAAATTTTTGTACGATAGATGACTTTACACTGTCCCAACCCCTCACCTTCAAAATATGCTGTTCAAGAAGTGCCCAAGTTTTGCTTACATAAGAGTTATCTGTGTCCACCGGAGCCGTATGGATACTACCACTTGTTAGAGCATAGAAAGGATCTCCAAACTTAGCTTTAAAAATACAAATATTGCGCAAAGCGGTATTAGCAAGGTATAAATCGGGCAATTTAGGAGGTGAACCGCTTCCGCTTTGTCCTACTACCCACACATCACTTTTGCGGGGCGGTAGTTTCTCGACATCGCTTTCTGGTAACTGTTCGGCCCATTCGTAAACCTTATCGAGGCCGAGTTCCCTAACAAACGCATCTAAATCAAATATAGGGGTTCCCGAGTTCCCGAACAAATGCGTCTAAATCAAATATATATACACATTAACCAGGTTTCTCTCAGACTTAAACCCTGAAAACATTTACTTTCCACTATGGCCGTACATAGATTTTTGGGGATTCCGATGGTAATGCCGGGATGTGAACCTAGAAAATAAATAGAGCTTATTAGCTCCTTGAAAAACCTTTGATTTCATCCCATGAAAGAATTTATATTAGGTTGAAATAGAAAAGAATACTTAAAAGTTAGCATACAGAGCTTGAAGGACCTCACTAGCACATATAGTTCTAATGATCATACATGGACCAACAAAGTGACCCTTCGGATACATTGAGACCACAGTACCAGTTCAGAATTTAATGACCATACAGGGATTCCAAAAGTGACCCTTTGGGTCCTTAGCCCACTAAAATGTCTTAAAACCTTACTGGGGGGTATTGACTTCCATTGATGCTGCTTCTTCTTTCCCGAAGACATCGGCTAGCAGATCCTTCATCCGTTCTGAGAGATCATTGGCGGCCTGGAAAAAGAATAAAAAATAACTCTCCTGATACATTGATTTTAGACAGTGAAAAGAGCTTGTTATTAACCTGAAAATAATGGTTATTTTCATTGTTATGAAAAAACTTAACGGGTATTATCCTCCAACCTCCCATTCTTAGAGGGAACAGCTTTCAACAGTAGAATGCGTTATTTTTAGTAGCATGAAAGTTTTAGCTGTTTCCTGAAAGGGATGCCTTATTTTTAGATATTTGTCTCTTAGGACCGAGGGGCTCCTCATATCCCTCTTTTTAGTAGCAACAGTAAAACGCTACTAAAATATTGTTCATGTATCTGGGCTTTCATGAAAAAAAACCTATTAGGCAACGCCCCTCGAATCTTAGAACGCAAAGTTTCCAACACTAGAATGCATTATTTCTAGAAGCAGGTAGATCCTAGTTATTCCCTCTTTTATTAACCTGAAAGGAAAGTCTCATTTTTAGCTATTCTTCTCTTAAGACTGAGGGGCTCCTCATATCCCTCTTCAGGCAACACTTCTGGCAACTTCTAGAGGCAATACTAAAATGCCACTAGAATATTGTTCATGTACTCGGGTTTTCTTGAGAAAAACCTATTGGGCAACGCCCCTCAAATCCCCCTTCTTAGAGGCAACAATAGAACACTTTTCAACAGTAAAACGCAGGATCTTAAGAAAAAACCTTATTTTCAAATCCCCTATTAATAGCTAAAATCATGGTCAAAAGTGTATTTCCGTTAGGACCGAGAGGGGAGGGGGGTCTCAAAACTATCGAAAAGGCTCCTATAGTAAACTGAAAGGAATTAGTTACTTTTTGAAGATGGGATATATCATTAATATTCTTAATATGTTTCCAGAAAAATTTAGTTTTAATTGAAAAGCTCTTATAAGCTTAAAAAGAATGGATTATTTTTAGAACCAGTAGGATCCTACTTATTTCCCCTTGCTGAAAGAATTAAGCTTATCGATAAGTATTAATAAATTTGCAATTACATTATGATTGAAGGGCCAACAACTTCTCTAGCACGTGGCTTGGAAACCGAAGGAA
This sequence comes from Artemia franciscana, assembly GCF_032884065.1. Taxonomy (NCBI): domain Eukaryota; kingdom Metazoa; phylum Arthropoda; class Branchiopoda; order Anostraca; family Artemiidae; genus Artemia; species Artemia franciscana. Next base: position 4,483,884 of record NC_088865.1, read on the forward strand.
TAACATCATGTCCTTGCATGGAGGGTATAGAATGTCCAGCATAAACAATGACTGAAGGTCTTGAGTAGGCAGCATTCTTCCTGTTTTGCTGGTGGACCGCCATCGTCGCTTTGCAGAGCGGTTGTATCGCACATCTTTGCCCTTTTTGAAGGAGGAGCGTGTATTTTCCTTAAAAAAATAAAATTAGTTTTTCATGTAATGAAAAACTACATTTTATTTTCAAGACGTCCCCCACTTAAATTTAATTCATTACACCTCATCCTTTCTATATCAATGCTAGAGAACCATAGTTTTCACGCTCCCGTGACGATAAAGAAAATACAAACTTTTTTGAAGAAAACCAAAGAACTTAATCTATCTAGGTATTTTTAGTTCCTCAGTTAAATTTTTCGCTCTTATTCTTGCTATAGTATAGCTATAAATGTTTGAAACAATGTCGTTTAAGTTTAACATTTAAAACGTATCCCCATCGTCAGAAACCGACACCCTCCCCAGCTTAAATTGTCAACTTTATATGCTAGTAGTTTTCACGAGAATCAAAGAAAAGATTTAGAAAAATGCTATTGTTCACTCGTCTGCGAGTTTTAATGCTTTCACTTCTATGCCAAGAATCTTAAATTCAGGCCACAATTGAAAATACGGGGTTTCGCGCTCATTTATTTAAAGGGTGTTAAAATAGGTCTGGTACGCCCCTCGAAATACCTTCTCAGGGCAAGCGTGTAGACCCTCGTCTCATTTTTCTAACCCCCTTTTAAGGTATAAAAAGTAGCTAGACTAAGATTTTACGAGAAATATGATAGACGAAAAAAGATAGAAAATCACTAAACTTCAGGGTTTCAATTAAGGGGGAGGGTGGGTGCTCTCAAATAATTCGATATTGTTGTCAGAAAGGACGCTTGTTTGCTATTTTTATTAGAATAAGGAATATTACACGCGCCCTCATTTAATGCCCGATTAAAATGCATTTATATAAGCGCTTATATTGATATTTTCCAGACGAGAGCAGCTGGTATAAAAGCGAGTTTTTTTAGTAATTCTTCAACAATGTGTTTGATACCTATCCTGTGGTAATTATTTGTGATATGCCCAAATGCATTAATTTAGCAGACAACGGGATGTCCTCCTATATTATAGCAGCTGTTTGGTAGAAAATAGGGCCTTTTATATCATTAAGGGTTTAACACAACTTATGTTTTTTTCTATCAAATTGCTTGAACGCACTTTCAATGAATTTTGTGAAAAAATTAGGTTATTCTATCGTTGTGAGAACCGTGCAATAGCAGGAGGGGATAGGGTTATATAGAGAGTAATATCAGCGCAAATTTGGCTGATGGAGTATATATAAAGAGAGGCTCACCTGTTGATGCATTTGAGACATTTCTATTTTAAAAATCGGTCCGTGTAACGTTCAAAATCTTATGTAAGACTAATAAAAATTTTCGTTTCAGCAGCCGTTTTATACCCCCAGGGACAATGGAATTAATCAATCTCCCGTTAGAATAGTAGCGGATGACTTTTTTGTTTTCCGGGAAATAACGGGATAGCCACAAGCCTTTGTTCCATAAAATCAATAGTCTATAACGGTTCTTCTCATAGAAAATGGCGGAAAATTTGCTAACACGAAGTGACGGATAGGCTTGAAAATATTGGGAAAATTTGTGTACTATGCCCTTACTTGGGAGGGGCCTCCTGAAATTTTTTAAAAGGAAATCATTATTTGGTGGGGGCTCATAGGTTTTTAAAAGAAAATTCAAAGAAATCCTGGGTAAAGAAGCCCTTGAAGGTTTGTACAAGACTCTTTGACGTAACAACCACGGTAATCCTGGAGTAAGGAAAGCCTGACCCTTGTAGGTTTTAAACTATCACGTAATGTAGGAATAGGAAACTATCACGTAACAGACTCATTCATGTCTTAAAAAACATTCCTTATGAATTAACATGCACCTGCTGGCTGTCATGGAATGATGGGATAGGGACGTCTTCAAAAGCAGGGATAGGAATAACTTCAAATCCACAATGCCGTCACTACTAAAATCCAAGTTTATTCAGTTAAACCCTGAAATTTCCAGATTCAAAACTTATATCCCTAAGTCATTGATGTAAGTGGTCTCATTGCAGAAGTTGAACTATAAATAATTTTGTTACATAAAGAGCCATTGAACTTTTCTCCTCATCACTGCTCATGGAATGGTGGCTCTGGAAACCTGGGAGGGGACTGCTTGGATAGGAAATTACTTGCACATATTGATTGAGTTTAAGGGTAAAACGCTTCCCTCACAACCCTACCCTTCTCTGCTACCCTTCTTCCACCGTAAGTCCAGTGATATCGGATTCAAATTTTAAGTTAAGGTTTTGTTCAGAAACACTGAAAGGTTTTGTAAGTATGGTCCCAGGATTAACATAAAATCCATAGCCCCAGGGACAATTGCCCAGCGACAAGGCAACCCCAAGTTTCGACTTGAGAAAAAGAGGGATTAAGAATTGTCTTTTCGCCGATCCACCTAAACTGTTTTGTCCTGGGGCCTATAATCATTCAATATGACCTATAATTTATTCACGGTTTAGTAGCAAAGATAAAAAGAAATTGCGTTGCCAGGTCAAAAGAGCATATCTGCAATACCTCGAAAACAGCTTTTGGGAATAAATCAAAAACTCTCAGGGAGTGATGGGGGAGGGAAATTGGACCTTTGGTCTTGACTTGGAGGGAGTGACAGAGGAGAAGGGTCCAAGGATTACGTTTCCAATTTGTTTAAACTCTTTGGCTTTATTGACCTTCAAGAACAGTCTGGAAAGACTGTTCTTGATCAGTCTGCAAATACCTAAGATACATTTGTACTTCTAATAGCAATATGAGCAGAAGTTATAACTTTCCATGATAATTATTGTCAACTAAGACTATTTGATAATCTGACAAGGAACTATTTTTCTTCGATTACAAATTAAATTTATCTGGTAGTATGTCAAACGATATCGTCAATATTTCTCCTAAATGTGTCCAAAGGACCTCTCTTATAGAAAGATCCTCATATGTCCTGGAATAGTTTTTCCAAGTTTCCTAAAATTTCACATGGAGCAGCTCTCTAGTTCTCTTAAACTCTACGTAACACCAATAAACCAGTAAACCGAAAAATTGGTACTCCGAAGTAAAAAAGTTGTTAGGTAAGGGTGTAGACCAGCTTGATTTCAACCTACCTGAATCCCCGGAAGTTACTGCCAATTATCTCGACAAGTTCCTTGCTTCTATTGTCCAGAGACTTCAGGCATTATCTCATCAATTACCTACTGAAGTTCTCCTACCTGCTTTCCCCTCTATATCTCTGTATGAGATCAAAAGAAGAATCGGGAACCCATGAAAAAAAAGTTTCCTCTTATTAGTGCTTTCAGTGACTTTCTCTCAAAGCCCTTGTCTGTTATTTTCAATGAGATTACTGAGGCTGGCCAATATCCGCAAATTTAGAAACAGGGTTATATAATCCCCTTGAAAAAGAAGATTGAATCCCTGGTTTTGAAGGTGTTCGTCCTATTTCACTCACTCCTATATTTTCTAAACTATATGAAAAATTCCTTGTAGATTGTCTAAAAGAGGAAATCCTGCCTTTTACTGACCTGAGACAATTCGAGAACATTAAATCCACTTCTACTTCCCATTACCTTGTTTTTCTTATTGACTCAATTGGGACAATTCTCGAAAAACCTAATTAATGGCTAAATTTAATTTCTATTGACCTTCAAAAAGCATTTGACCTTGTTAACCACAATATTTTAGTTTAGAAGCTTGTAACTGATTTCAATATTGATTCTTTCCTGGTTAAATTGGTTGCCTCCTTTTTATCAAATAGATCACAGGTGGTCAAATATCAGAATCATTATTCCAGTCCCCTGCCTGTCCACAATGGAGTACCCCAAGATACTCTCCTAGGTCCCCCCTTTTTCTGTTATGATAAATAGTCTCGCTAAGAAACTTCCCGACAGATGGAAATTTCTGGATGACCTAACAGCTTTTGAAAGCTAATGCGTCCATGGCTCTCCTTAAGCTCTTTAATAAATTTGACGTCCCCCCTTTCCATTCTTTGAGGATCTATACTTCCTTTGTCCATCCGCATCTTGAATATGCTTGTCCAGTTTGACATTCTGGCATCTCCCGTGTTGAATCAGAAAAAATTGAATCCATTCAAAAAAGAGCCCTGAGAATAATTTTAAAGAAGCTAAGTTACCATACTCGCTCCTTCTAAAAAAGGCCAAGCTGGAAAGTCTTGAGCACAGGAGAGGAATGTTGTGCCACCGTTAAAAAAAAAATGCAATAGTAAACCTTCGAATGGAAAACATTTTCCCCAAAAGACACTCCCCATCCAGATACCGCCTGCCATGTACTGTTTCTGAACTCCTTCCTATCTTGTCCCCCATTCGTTGCTTCACCTCCGGGTATGAAAAATCCTTTGTCCCATTCTCTACTGATAAAATAAACCGCTAGTTTTCCTTTTTTTTTTGGTACTGATGATACCCAAGTTTTATGTTCGTTTGATTCTTTTGTTTCCTCCCCCTTGTTTATATGTTATCTTTTAATCCTTTTTATCGCTAATTTTATCTCACTGTTTTTCAGTTTTGTTTTAGTTTTTACCTTTTTAACTTTCTGACATTTTACCTCTTAATTTTTATTTTACTAATGAATGGCTTTGCCTTTTTGACTTTGTTGTTTTTTAGCATTGTTTAGCCAGTTTTTTAGTTGTTGCGCTACTTTTATGTTTTTTTTTTATTGTTTTGGTTTTATGACTCCGAAATATGAATTCGGTCCTTCGGGGCTTGTGATAGACATTTTTTGATATTAAATATCTTATCTGACACATATACATGCACACAGGGTTAGACCTGGGTGGAAATTCCCTGAAATTGTTCAGAAGACCCCTGGATAAACTGAAGCCTTTGCCTTAGTCTGTTTTTCTCATGTTACAGGATTACAAATTTCGATTGTTCTATAAGAGTAATATAGGGGACATATATCTTTCGTGAGACCATTAGGTGTCAGCTGGTATGATTCATAGCCAACTGTGTATCCCTCTATATAGAAAAGAAATCAAAGTCCATGTAATAGCATAGGCTCAGTAAAGGGGTCATGTCTCCCACGTCTCCTTTTTGATTTTTTTTTCAGCCTAATCATGCTGGTCAAATGTCAGTTGAAAGTTGAAAAAAGGATTTTTCAGTTTGAAAGGCTTGGATCTAGTCCTGCTTTTTAATGAAACTAATCAAAAGCTTTCAGACATCCTTTTTCCATCTTTTGAGTCCCAATGGAGAAATTCATAGTTAGGTCTTTGCTAGGTATTTCTTTTTTGGAATCTTTTCCTCAATCTCCTCCCCCTTCGGAAAACTTAAGTTATAAGCCTTTGTATTGTGTACTACATGTTGATACCATACTTTTCTTTCAGACGTTCGTATATGGTAACTTATTTTCTTATGACATCAAGAAAAGGGATTGGAGGGAGATAAAATCACCTGGCGCTCCACCGCCTCGTTGTGCACATCAAACTGTATCGGTTCCACTCGGTGGCGGACAGCTATGGATTTTTGGGGGAGAGTATATGTCACCATCTCAGTCCCAGTTCTACCATTATAAGGATCTTTGGGTTTATCATATGAAAACAAAGCGCTGGGAAAAAATAATGTAAGATCTTTTTTACTTTTTCTATCTCATGCAATGAGTAATAAACATAAGTAGAGAGAACTTCTGGACAAGCATTGGGCTTGAGAATTATTCTAGGAAAAGTAAGGATATGTACAATAGGGAGTTAAAAATTAATATAATCTTGTACCTTGAAACTAAAGGAATTGGGGCTCAGACCTTTCGCAACATCTTCTCTGCAACAAACAGGGAGGCATACCAAAAATATTGTTATGATGCCATTAGAGGAGAAATCGGCCAAGACCTTTGCCGTTGAGAATTTTGATCAACTAAAAGAGATTAATAATTGGTCAAAGAAGATAATTGGTCGACTGTTCTATTCTAAGACTTATTTCTATTCAATTCTGTTTCTATTCTATTCAACTATTCTAAGACCTTTGCCGTTGAGAATTTTGATCAATTATTGACCAACTAAAAGAGATTAATAATTGGTCAATAATTTGTCAAACGAGATAATTGGTCGATTAAAGGAGATGGTTAATTAAAGTAGATTAATAATAAAGGAGAATCCAGCATTTAATTCAGTTTTTTCCAAACCCGTTTTTCAATTTCCGTTTGCTATGGGTTAGAGTTTGTTTTTTTACTAGGCTGCCCCAATAGGCGCAACCATGAGCAAGACAATAACCTGACACGACGTCGCGCTACGTTAATCTCAGGTAACTTTATGCCGCAGTTGCTAGTAATCGCGGGATTGTTTGTATGCATTAAGGCTAAGGATTTCTAAGAATATTTAACGGGTAAGTTTGGAACATATTTCTGTGTTTTATATAGCAGCGTGGCTGCCCAGTGACAGAAAAGAACAGAGAAACAGAGGTACTGCTTGTTGAAGATCTTGTGACCTAAATTTTTTTGTTCGTCTTACTGGCCTAAAAGTTCACACAGGAGGACTAATCAGGTTGAATTTAACTTGTTTTTTTTAATGAATTTAACAATTAAAAATATAATGAAAACGGTTATAATATCTTAAATAAAGCAGTGGACAAAAAAGCAACAAACTTTAAAGAATAAATAAAAAGTATGTAAATGGAAAAGCAGTGCGGTCTAAGAAATAATTTTTTTTTAATGGTTTAAAATTTACTGTGATAGATTTTAAAACCAATCAAGTTTTAAAAAGGTGGGGTTATTCCTGTCTCCAGAAATAAAGAACACCGTGATTGGCTTACGAAAACACGCCACTGGTGTAAACCAATCATGCCAAAGCACACTTTTTACAATAGAATTGTAAGAAAGTGATATCCCTTTTCTGCTGAGGAAATACGACAAATGAATTGTGAAATAAGAAAGAAAAAAAGCAAAACCACTATAGTTAAGCTAATATATAGTATTTAAGTCTATATAATATTAAGTATTTAAAAATCAAGAAGATCGTAAAATGACATTGCGGATAAATACTATTTTTTTTATGTTCAAAATATAAGACGAGTTATTAGAAATTATGAGTTTGCTTCTAAAACAGAGTTATGCGCCCTCTTTTTGAAAAATTCGACCATATTTAGTAAATATAACTAGAAATAAAGGAGGGATTGTAATCGGAAGAGGGGATTGAAAACTCAATATTTCGGGTAGGTGGTCACTTCCTTTGTTTTTATGAACACTTTTATGTAAAAAACCAATAGAAATTTCAGCAATCGGACAACTACGTATTTTGAAATAGTAAATTGTTATTTTTGGCATTTTTTTGTCAGATAGTAAAACTACCTATCGAATTGGCAAAATACTGATTTTCTGCTTTTTTTAGAACACATTTTAGTAATGCAGCTCCTTTTTGGGGAATTTTAGCCTCCTAAGCCACCTCTCCTGTTGTACATCTCTAGAGCCTTATTAAATATTTGACTTTATTTGATTATATAGTGCCACTGGTGGACCTTCAGCACGCTCAGGACATAGGATGGTTGTCTCCAAGAAACAGTTGATAGTTTTTGGGGGTTTTCATGACAATGGTCGTGATTACAAATATTTTAATGACGTATATTCCTTTAATATGGAAAACAGGTCATGGAAGAAGATAGAACCAAGTGGTAAATTTGTTGTTTTTTATTCTTTTTTCTTTTTTTTGTCGTCTTTGACGGACATTTTTATTTCATGTTGTACACAGTGTTGATTTTAGTATCCTAAATCCCATATTTAGTTTTTTTTCAACTTCTTATCGTATACTTATACTACTTCTAACAACTCACCGCAGCACCACACAACTACGCATACTCTTCCTCCATCCTACTCCCTCTTTGCATCTTCCTATGAAGTTCCTATTTCCCTTAAATCTCTAAGACATCCTCCCACGTCATTTGGGGACGACCTGCTTTTCGTTTGGCCCTAGACGGTTGTCTGACAAAAACGATATTTGGCAATCTGTAATCCTTCATCCGCAGAATGTGCCCCTTTCTCTTAACACAGCCCTAGAAATCAGGATTGAACTAAATTTTCCGTATAGCTTATTGTTTGAGATACGGTCAGTTAGTCGGGTACCCAAAACAATCCGTAGGTAATTTCTCTGGAAAACATCTAGCAAATATAATTGATTGAAAAACAGTAAATTAAAAAATTTCGCCTAATTACTCTAGAATTAATCGATCAAATAATATACTTGTCACCAGTATTCGTATGGTTGTCTTCTCTTTTTAGATTATGCAAACTAGGATGTTTTTCATTCACTAGAACACGCAGTAACAGATTCACAAAAAGTCTTCATTCACAAAAAGAGGAAAAAAAATCCTCTCCTGCAACTTAATTTGAATTGATGCGCATTGGAATAATCATTTTCGTCGAAGTTTTTGCCGCATTTTGGTAGTTCTTCCTGTTACCCTTTCCTGTTCCTGTTCTTTCTGTTCGTGTTCTTTCCATTCTTTATGTTCCTCTATATGTGCATTGATCTCATATGTGGCAACTTCTCTGCTGGTTTTGATGATTTACATTACACTATGTAATGATATTTTTGCTGAAGAGTCAGAAGATTCATTGCATCAAGCTCTACACTAGCTGATGCCTTTTTTCCGTTTTTCTTCTTATGTCCTTTTTTTTCAACGTGAAAAAATAGGATTAAGGTCCTTCAGAGCCACTGCTAGCGCATAGGGCGTCGTGTCGACTTTGCCTGAAGAAAGTAGAAGTTATACTAGTAGAAAGTAGAAGCTAGTAGAAGAAAGAAAGAAGGAAGTAGAAGCAGTTGTTTCTGTTTCCCTTTCCTGTTCCTGGTCTTTGCATCTTTTCTGTTCCTCTACGTGTGCTTTGATCTCATATGTGGCAACTTCACTGCTGGTTTCGATGATTTGCATTACACTATGTAGTGATATTTTTCTGAAGATGCAGAAAATTGACCGAACCAAGTTCTACACAAGCTGATGCCTTTCCCCCCTCTTTCTTCTTATATCCTTTTTTCTTCTACGTGTAAAAAATAGGATTAAGATCCTCCAGAGCCACTGCTGGCGCATAGGGCGTCGAATTGTCATTCCCTGAAGAAAGTAGAAGCTATACTAGTAGAAAGTAGAAGTTAATTGAAGAAATTAGAAACTAGTAGAAGAAAGTAGAAGTTATACTAGTAGAAAGTAGAAGTTATTAGAAGAAAGTAGAAGTCATGCTAGTAGAAAGTATAAAGTTAGTAGAAGAAAGCAGAAACTAGTAGAAGAAAGTAGAAACAAGTAGAAGAAAGTAGAAGTTACACTGTAGAAAGTAGAAGTTAGTAGAAACTAGTTGAAGAAAATAGAAGTTATACTAGTAGAAAGTAAAAGTTATTAGAAGAAAATAGAAAGAAGTAGAAGAAAGTAGAAGTTATACTAGTAGAAAGTATAAGTTAGTAGGAGAAAGTATACACAACTAGAAGAAAGTAGAAGTTATACTAGTAGAAAGTAGAAGTTAGTAGAAGAAAGAAGAAACAAGTTGAAGTTATATTAGTAGAAAGTAGAAGTCAGTGGAAGAAAGCAGAAACTAGTTGAAGAAAGTTGAAGTTATATTACTAGAAAGTAGAAGTTATACTAGTAGAAAGTAAAAATTAGTAGAAGAAAGTAGAAACTATTAGAAGAAAGTAGAAGTTATACTACTAGAAAGTAGAAGTTAGTAGAAACAAGCAGAGGACAGTAGAAATTATACTAGTAGAAAGTAGAAGTTATAATAGAATGTTTGGAATTAGCGAAAGTTCTTGATAGTGAATAATTACACAAAGTAATAAATAATCCATTAACGTTTGAAACTGTTCTTGATACTGAACGGTTATTAAAGAGTTACCGCTTCGACAGAAACAATATAAATAAGGATTTTGAACTCTAGCCTCCAGAATAGGAAGGTCATGGGTGGAAAATCCTCTCATATCTAGAATAATGTTGCTTCATTCTGGAAATGTTCCCTTGATTTGTGTTCCCTTCTATAAATATTCCCTTTCTTTATGTTCCCTAATGGAAGTTCAGTCGCTAAATTTGTCTACCTTCGGCTGCTAGTGGTAACGCGGTGCTTTCTCGTGTGTCTTCCGTAACACATGTCTGAGTGTTTCCCTGCTCGAGTACTGATCTTATCAGTGGCTAGCTACTGCCCACTTGTTCTGATTGATACGTCTTGTGTTTACTCTACATTTAGCATTCTTTACTGGCAATTATTTTTAAAACTTTGGAGTCTGTCGCTGCTTCTTGCTACCTGATTTCTTTTTTACTGCTGCTTTAACTTCCAGCTCTCGCTGCCGTAATGAAGAAGAACGAGGATGTTAGTTTGAAGACTCTAAGCCTAAATGTAGCTTAAATTTCGATTAGCGACAGATTGAAGCATTAAAGGATGCTTGATGATAATTTTGCTAAGCCTGATGGAAGAGCTACTTGCTTCTATTACAAGCTTCAATTTCTGTGTCTGTAGCCCTTGGGTTCTGAACTATCCTCCCCATGTACTTAAAATGAACAATCTAAATTCTGAATTCAACACTCTTGCTACAAAACAATTCTACGCAATGAATTTTGCTGTTCCTAAGTTTCGAATTCGACAGTCTAGTTGTATAAGCTTTTTTTTCACTGATAATTCTGAATCTCGTTTCAAGTATCTGGTTTTTCAGTTGAAATAAGACTTGCCGATCATCTGTTTGAAGAAAGGCCGTGTTGTTCATCTCAGAAATATTTGTTAGAAGTTGGCTGGATGCGGTTAAGGATGCCAAGGAACTTAAAATTTCCTTGGGAGTGGCAACGGATCCAGATTTGTCAAAAACGTTAAGGAACTTGAAAGCATCCTAACTAAAACGTCACAACCATCGCAGTAAATAAATAGGGACCCCCAGGTTAGATACGATCTGTGAAGGACAAAAATGGTGCAAGGTGTTTCTCTCCAGAAAATCCCCAACTCTCTGAAAATTCCCTCTCCGTTGAAAATTTCCATTGGGCAATTCCCCCGAAAAATTCTTTCCAAATGTAAAATTGTGGATGCTCAGAGAAAGAACGAAAAATAAAAAGTATTCTTTGTATGAATACAAGGAAATTCCTCCCCCTGAAAAGTTTTCCCTAGAAATCCCCCCCTCTCCGCTCTAGAGAAAACCCCTGCAAAAATGTCCGCATGTTTCCCAATAGTAAATACTGTATGCAAACAATGGACAAATTAATAAAAATTGCAGCCCTTTCTGTAGGGTCTTTAGGGGTTCATGTCATCCCCAGAGGCATTTTTATTGACTACTCGATTGTGCTGAACCAAATGGCTATCTAAAAATTTTAGTCGGATGTCGTTGAGAAAAAGGGGCGTAGGAAGGGGGCTATTTGCCCTCTAATCTGATTAAAGGGCACTAGAACATATAATTTTTGTTCGAATGAGCTCTGCTGATCTTCTAGTATTCTCGATCCAAAAAAAGAAACACCCACACATCCATGATTTTTTTTTTTTTTGAAAAATACTAAGGAGGGTGGGGCATATGCCTCAAAGGGTGCATTTTAATGTCAAAAAATCCAAACTCATTGAGCCTTCAGATAAATACAGACTTAGTTCTAAGGAAGTGGTGGTGGAAGAAGAAATTGATATGTAATTCCTCTTGGTTTCTGGGAATAATTCTAGTGTACACCGTTATTATGAAAGTAAATAGTAACATTAAACCCCAAAACAAGAAGAATTTATTCCGTATATAAGGGGACTGTCCTCTCCTAATCCGCAACCTCCCTCTCGTGGTCGTAGAAACTTCGGGGGATGATCATTTGAGCGGAAATTGAGAATTCTAATCCTTTTCTTTCAAGTCAAAATGGATTGGACGCCAAGGACCCTGACCTACAATCTATCTTTATGTCTAGTCTCTTCTTATCCCTTACAACATCTGACGACATTTTGAGGTACCTTTTTATCTGTGGCTGCTCAACTTTGAGTGTGGAAGAATTTTCAATGGACAGGAGAAATTTTCTGGAATCCCCCCACCCCTCTTAAACCGAATAGAAGTCAATCAATCAATCAATCAATCAATCAATTTATTAATACTAAAAGAAAAACTATTACAAAAGTAAAGCGGTCACTAGGCCCAAGAAGCTTTGCATGTAATGGACCACAGAGAACAAGAATAAAACACTTATAAAATACAAAAAAAAAAAAACAAAAAAAAAAACACTGGAACAAGACAAGGACATTTAACAGATAGGATATTTAACAGATAGAAGATTTAGAAGGAGTTTTAACATATAGCTAAAAATGATTTTAAAAGAAGAGAAGAGACATACAAATTAGGATAGAATTAAAAAAGAGAGAGAAAAATTATTGAACTGGAAAGACCCGACGAAATAATGCCTTCGCAGAAAGAAAAAGAGGAACATCCGAAGGGATGGAGTTCCATAGTAGAATTGATTGATGTACAGGAGATCTCTGGGCTGCTGTAGAAGATCGTTTTGGTAAAATAAATCGTCGAGAAGAATTACGTAAAGAAGAAAAATACCTACCTGAGCCTGTCCGTGAGAAAAGCTGCTGCAGGGCCGATGGGAGAGTACCTAGAAAAGCAGAATGCACTAAATAAAGAGTACTTTTACCTATAATATGATCCAGTGGAGCTATTCCAGTATCATTATAAAGATCAGAGGAAGGGTAACGCCGAGGGAGAAGAAAAGCAGCCTTCACTGCCCTATTTTGGGCTCTTTGAAGTGAGTAGAGAAGAGATTTCTTAGTATTACCCCAGACAGAGCAGCAATAAGAAAGGTAAGGATAAATAAAAGCATAATAAAGAGAAACCATAATGTCAGGAGGAAGAAATGAGTTATCCGGTGCAACATTGAAGACTGGCGGAGGATTAAGGAACGGGTGTGAGTTATATGCGGTTTAAAAGAAAGAAAACAGTCAAGATACACACCAAGAAATTTCACCATAGTAGCTTGTGGTATAATATCTTTAGCAAAATTCAGGGTGATTGGCTCCTGCACGTCTCTCATACGGTAAGGGGTCCTGAAGTTGACAATGGCACTCTTTCGGCTGTTAAGAGCCATACCATTTGACCAGCACCAATCCTTTACTTTATCAAGAAGACCTTGAGCTATAGAAGTGGTAGATGGCAGGTCCACTACAGCAACGAAAAAGTTACTGTCATCAGCAAAAACAACAGGGTGAACATGGGGATGAACACCATCAACAAGAACAGTAACGTAAATTAGAAACAAAGTGGTCCAAGAACAGAGCGTTGTGGGACACCTTTCAATACAGGCAAAGTAGAGGAAGAAGTACGGTTAACTGAAACATACTGAGATCTCTCTGAGAGGTAGAACCTAAACCATTCTAGTGGGACTCCCTGCACTCCATATAAAGATTGTTTAGACAGAAGAACATTATGGTGAACCATATCAAAGGCCTTTGAAAAATCAAGAAATAGACCCAAAACACACAAGCCCTTGTCCAGATTAACACGCACAAACTCTGTTGCATCAGAAAGTGCATGCAAGGTAGAGAATTTGGGACGAAAACCATACTGATGGTTAAAGAGAAATAAAGAGAGTCGACGACACACTACTTTTTCAACAACCTTTGAGATGACGGGAAGAAGAGAAATAGGTCTGTAGTTTGAAATTAGAGATGAATCACCTTTTTTATGCAGAGGTACAACAGTAGCAACTTTAGATAAATGAGGGAAAATACCAGAAGAAAGAGAGAGGTTAGTTATGTGTGAGATGGGATGAGAAACAAACTGACTGATTTTTTAAGGACATTATTACTCAAACTAAGACTATCAACTGAGCGACTGCTTGGAAGTTGAGAAATAATACTAGAAATCTCAGTAGTACTACATGGGAAAGGAAAAAAGACTTCTCTGTCAAGGGAAAACAACTTATTCTGCTTGGGGGTGGAATGAGAACTGAAGGAAATGTGGTGAAATACGAATTGAAGGCACTCGCTAAGGATTTTTGTCCATAACAGATCCATCAGCTTTCTTATAAAGACGTGGGGAAGATTGTTTGAGTTTTTTACGGGAGAGAGCTTCATTAATTACAGTCCAAACCTTGTGCAAATTCCCCTTACACTCATTAATTGGACGCGAAAAATACAGCTTTTTTGCTAAAGGAACTAAAGAAGAGAGCCCATTTTTGTAATGTTTAGGCTTCAAAAGATCATCCCGTGTCTTACTTTTACATGCATCCTTGAACAAAGACGCTTTCATATGGATTGCATTGATCAGACCTCTGGACATCCATGGGCATATGGGTGTAAAATTCCTTGGTCTCTTTCTAAGGAGATAATGCTTATCCAACAGAGTTCCCATACGACACAAAAATAATCTAGTTGCACAATCAGCATCATTAGCTTCAAGAACACTAGATCAATCATTACTCTGAAGACTGTGTATTAAATTAGAAATTTCTTTATCTGTAAGAGTTCTAAAAGAAGACTCGCCTTTCTCATCCACAGTAATATCTGTTTTAGGCATAGATAGTGATAGATAAATAGATAGATAGGGAAGTGATCAAAAAGATCAGTGAAAACAAGACCAGAAGAGAACTTCAAATTAGGAGAATGAGAAGTGAAAATATTATCTATTAAAGTGGCAGAATTTCTTGAGGGGTCAACATGAGAAGGAAAAAAATCGAAGGAAGTAGCCTTGAAGGAGAAAATACATCAAAAAGAAGGTCAAAAGTAAAACAGTTCAAAATATGGATGATACCTTTTTATTGACAGTGAATAGATATAAAATTATTTAACTGGATATTTCGAACGCATATACAGTGTTCATCATCAGCAGTAAAACTCTGCTGATTACTGCTGATGATGAACACTGTATATGTGTTCGAAATATCCAGTTAAATAATTTTATATCTATTCACTGTCAATAAAAATGTATCATCCCTATTTCGAACTGTTTTACTTTCGTCATGGAAAGGCAGTGTGGTCTTCGAAGTTATCTAAAAAGAAGGTCACATTCATCATTTGATCCAACATTTAACATATTACAATTAAAGTCTCCCAAAACACAAATTCGTTTTTTAGAGAAAGTCCCCACACCAGAAAGCTGATCAAGCAAATCACAGAACAGATGTGTTGGAAAAGGAGGGGGCTTATAAAACAAACAAACAGTATCACATGCAAACTGGCTTTTCAGATCAATGACAAGAGAATAAACAAGAAGTGATGACAAGAGAATAAAAGAAGAAGTGATTCAGAATTTGACAGAGTTTCTATGAATTATTTACATATATATTATTCATATTTTATTCTATATTCTATATATTATTTATATATATGTGGAGACATTGAAAGCTTTGAAAAGGAGAAGCTAAGCTCACTCATGGTCCAATGGTCCATGGACCACATGGTCCGTGGGCAAAACCCTCTTGCGTTGTAGACTCATTCCCGTCATTATTTTTCCCATAGACATTGCTTGACCTATAGGTCCCTGCTGTATTTCTTAGTTTTATCTTTGTATAACTAGTATTCCTAGTTTTATCCTTGTATAACTTCTACTTGCTACTAGTATAACTTCTACTTTCTTCAACTAGTTTCTACTTTCTTCTATTTTCTACTAGTATGCTGTATACCCTACTTTTATCCTATCATTGTTTGTAAAACTGAAAGACAAAAAAGAATCACCGCTTTTTTTCATCCCTTGTCAAAAAATTTATCTGTTTTGCTCTATTTGTTGCCATGAAAATGGCAACATTTTTATATAGTGTATATAGGTGTCATATCATTTATACAGGTGTTGCCACCTATATAAATTTATATTATTTACTTTCGTTGTTAATGTTCTCTCTACTTAGATTTATAATGTCGTAGATTTTGCGTTTACTTTTAATTTATTAATGAATTTTAGCTCCATCCTAAGCATTTGGATGGCTTCTGTAGTTGTTTTTAAAAAATGATTTTGAAGTTATTATTTTTCTTAGCATTAACAAAATGAACAAAAAAGAAAAATGAACAAAATGAAACAAAAATGAACAAAATGAAAGTGAACAAAATGAGCAATGAACAAAAAAAATTCTTTAAGCACCAGGCGCCATGAGATTCAAGTCGTCTGTAGATAAAAGATAAAAGCTGGCCTGTTTTCTTGCCTAATTTGGCTCCTGAAGGGGGCTATGACGCCAGAAAGTTGTAAACGTTCTCTAAATGAGGGTTGAATGTTGCTATTACCATCATAGCTGCAGCGGTAGCTAGAACTTATTAAAGAGAAAACCCCGACCTACAGCAACTGAAAGTTTAAAAACGGATTTTGAAAAAATATCGTCTCGTGAGAAATATTTTTGTTCAAAAGTGATTCAGCAATAATAACTGTTACATTGTTTTATTTTTCCTACTAGTGATTCTCCATCACATCTATTAGGAGCAACGTTTTTTAATAAAAAGCTCAAGATGAAGTTTTAATAAGCAGTTTTTCAATAACAAATTGCCAATTTCATGTTTAAGCGTACAACTTGTAAAGATTTCTGTAAAATGATATGGTAGGAACAAATCTTAGACTGCACAAAGAAATTATAAACCCTCGCTTTGATCGACATCATTTACCCTGTCAGCAGCGTTTTTTGTAGGCATATTTGAACCATTGGCTATGATTGGACGATCAGTATAACTGGACAGCCCTTGAATATTCCGATGACTATGATTGGCTGTCCAATCAAAGCCGGCTTTGTTGTTGATAGGGTGAATGATTTCAATCAAGACGAGGCATAGTTGTCTTTTTTACCATACCGGTATGTCAGGGTCTAACAAACGTTTCAAAATGTAAAAATTTTTGTAAGGTCCCAAGAACGATAAATAAAATATATGCCTAAAATAGCTCAGCATCAAAACGGACATCTCATCCTTGTGTATGACATACCTATTATGGATTTGTGATAGTATTATTGCTATCCCCTTCACAGGCCAGTTACCTATTGTTACCTGGGGCTCACATGATTATACGCGAGAAACAGCGATCTTTCTTCCTTTTGGGGATTATCGCACTTTCACCTAAATTTTTTAAGTAGATTCACCTAAAATTATTTCAATATTACAAAAATACGCTGAAGCTGGTTAGTTTAACTTCTGAAATAAATGGCAGATTCAATCTACAGAAGAAATTATAAGAAAAAGGATAAAAAAGAATCAAAATTGAAAAATTGAAGAAATTCAATTCAATTCAATTTATTAAAAAAAAACATAACACCAATAATAATAGATCCTGGAAGCGAACTTGTTGAGGACCAGGAGGGGGGTAAAGCGTAGCATATATTAAATACAGCAATTGTTAGTTAATGTATTGAATGTGCAAATATGTGTGCAAATATATGTGCCCCCCTAATGTGCAAATATATTCTTAACTATTATATATTCATCATATTTTGTTTCATTTCATTAGCATTAATCGAACCTCACTTCCCGAGTGTCTTTTATACAACCGATAAATACCAAATATAATTATGTAATATAATTATAAAATATAACTTTATTACATAATAATAAAAGATTTGAAGAAAATATCCGACAAGGTAGGACTAGAAGGTTAGGCAGAAGCGGACTAGCCTACTATGACATATTTACCTACCTAGTCTTAAGTAAATAAGCATTAAATATATTTTGTTTGCACTCGAAAATACTTTACTACTGCTACTACTACTACTAATAACTCACTGCAGTACAAAGCCGCCTGAGGCCAACACAGCTACACACACTCCTCCTGCAACCTAATCTGTTTAAGGCCTCCCTCTTTACACCCTCCCAGGAAGGTCCCATTTCCTTTAAATCTTTATTTATGACATCCTCCCCCACCCCAGACGTGGACGACTTGCTTTCCGTGTAGCCCCAGGCGGTCGGCGAAAAAGGATAATCTTTGGCAATCTGTCATCCTTCATCCGCAGATCGTGGCCTAGCCATTCCTTCGTTCATTCCTCAACCTTTCCTTCGTTCATTCCTCAACCTTTCCTTCATTATTACCCTAGAAAGCAGGATTGAACCACATTTTTCGTACAAATCTACTGTTTGAAATACGGTCAGTCAGCCGGGTACCCAGAACAATCCGTAAGCAATTTCTCTGGAAAAATCTAGTAAATTTTCATCCGCTTCTAGAAGTGCCCATGCTTCAGAGCCATATTGAAAATACTTTCTTAAAAGAAAATTGTGATTTTTGACACGAAGTCAAATTATAAAAAAGTCGGAGTCGTGGAACTTCATATTACGGTAAAAAAAAAGTTTCGGATCCAAGAGTTGACGTCTGTCTAGGCAGTCCAAAGAACGTACCCAACTGAAGGTGTAAAATTTAACTTTCAGTCTTGTAAAATTAGTTTCTTCCTTAGGAACACCGCCTGTTGGAAGGTCTGGATGTTTGTTGGTTCCTCTAAGTGAGGGTAAAATTATGGTTTATGGTGGTTATAGCAAGACTAAAGTAAAGAGAGATGTTGATCAAGGCACTGTTCATCAAGATGCGTACCTCCTCTCACAAGAAAGTAAGCATTTTTTTTTTTTACTAAATTTAAGAATTTAGTTTTTCAAGTATACTATACCGCAGATTATAAAAGAGGTTGCTACCGTGAATGTCTGAAATTGGTGAACGTTTACATTCACTGACATACCTCTTTCTTTCCTTGGATTTAGTTAACGTTACCAGTCTACTTTTTCAGTTTTATGCATGGTTTGATGGTGACAGGCTAGGTTGGGTTTTTAACCCAGTTCTGAGATTTATAACCGAATGTAACCTAACCCAACGTAACCTAACTTTAACTTTTACCATCAAAGCTTGCATAAGACTGGATATATATATATAACATATATATATATGTGTATATTTATATATATATATTTATTAAAGTGTGGAAAAAGCAAAAAAACTGTTGTAAAATATTCATATATATTTTAACAAGGGATTGCAACTATTCAAAAACCTTTAGAGGCGAAACCAAAAGTATGAAGTCTAGTAGAAATCGTTGTTAGAAATTGGACTTGCTTTAATAATGAAATATCTATGAAAAGATCAGTATGAAAAGACATTAAATTGCATAAAGAGCAAAATTTTTAAATATTTATATACATTCTGGCAAGCGATTACAACAATTCCAAAACCTTAAAAAAGATTGTTTAGAATTGTCTTAATTAGAAGAAAAGCGATCAAATGACCTTCCTCTTAAGTCTCTACGCCCATTCATTACGTAGAAATAAGGCCCGTAGGAAAAAAATTAATAATACATAAGAGACACCTTGCTCCTTACTAACTCAGCTCCACTGGTTTGACTCTGGTGAAATGTATCTGTAATGTTTTCGTATCTTTTGTGTATTTGGTAATGGTTTTCTCGAATTTCGATATGAGGGTGTTGAGTGGGGAGGGGGGATGGGTACACTTCAATCATTTGACGTGTAAAAAAAGACCCATAATTTTTAATTTTTGATTGAATAATCCCCCTCTAAATTTATAACCGTCTGTTCCAATCGAAGTGGGTTTGGGAAAATGAAGTGAAAATAGAATATAAACGATAGGATATAGAAGAAGATATAAAGATATATAATTTGGGAGTCTCCCCATCCTTGTTTCGAAAAATACACAGATATTCGCCTATTTTTTCATATATTGTGTTAATTCGATTTTATTCAGGTCTGGACTCGGCTCTAGGGATATAGTTGCCCCCCTCCCCCTAAAAAAAGAAAAAGAAGAAGCCAAAACAGTATTTAAGAAGGACTTCTTTTTTCAGAAACTGACACAACAGGTCTTAAATGGAAGTGGCAATCATTGAAACCTTTAGGAATACGACCTTCTAAAAGGACAGGAATGTCTATGGCTGTTGGTTTGACAAGAGCATTTGTTTTTGGTGGAGTTTTTGATGAAGAAGAAGACGAAGAGTCAATTTCATCTGTTCTGTTTAACGAAATTTATACTATTGATTTTGACAATCAACGATGGAACCAAGGTAAAATAAGTTTTAACCTATTGAAATTTTCATTATGGAGCTACTAATTTACGAATTAAATTTATTCAGTATTAGTTATAAATAAAAAAATTAACATAACCACAACCCCTCCAAATCCCACGGTATAATTTCGAGGAGAGGTAATCAAATAAATATACCAAATAAAAAAAAGTAATTTACTTTAACCTCAGAAAGGGTTTAAAAAAAGAAAAAGCATAACTACAACATCATTTATCACGCGGCCACTAACTTAACATTCAACACTCAACTCCTACCTTTACACACATCATTCAAAATAAAATACTAATAATAATTATTTAATACCTTTTTATTCTATCAATTGTGTCAATTTTAGTGTCCCTATTTTACGCATTCCATGCCTTAGCCCCTCTAAAAACGAGAGAAAATCCCGACCTAGATGTAACCAAATTATTAACATAAATTTTATTCATTGACCTTTTGCCATGGGAATGAATCTCATTAACATGTGTGTAACACACTTAGAAAAGAAGCCGACTTGCCTCAAAATAAAATAAATACTATAATTCAAAATATACACAAAAAAAATATATAGCCTATTAAATATAGCCTAATAAATTCAAAATACTAATAATAATTGTTTAACACCGTTTTATTCTATCAATTATATAGCCTATTAATTTAATCAGTAAAATCATACTTAGAAAATAATCAATTTTTCAGTTTTTTTTAAAAATCCACTTACATCACAACTACTTTTAGTGTCCCTATGCTACGCATTCCATACCCTAGCCCCTCTAAACACAAGAGAAAACCCCTACCTAGATATAACCAAATTATTAACATAAATTTTATTCATTGAACTTTTGCCATGAGAATGAACCTCATTAACATGTGTGAACACACTTAGAAAAGAAGGGGACTTGCCTGTGACGCAATTATACATGAAAATCACGGAGAACAGCCGCTTGAAGTATTTCCAGTCTTACGTAAGCCTCACGAGGCGATTCAGAAGGTAAGGCTTAATATCTACTTCTCGTCACTTCTCGGGTTTTTGGGTTTAAACGGGTTTAAAAACCTGTCACCTCCAGAATTTAAAAAACTGTCACTTCTTGGGTTTAAACGTTAGTCTTTACTATAACGCGACAAAAAAAAATTAACACAGAACGAAAAAAATAATATAGTCAAGAAAAAGATAAGATCTAACTTGGTAGTATATTATTACCACTGTGTAATACCAGAAAAATTCTGAAATCAGGAATTTAAAGACAGTTAACACAAACATTTTTCATGCAATTGTTTTTTAATGCGATCACTGGACGGCGTACTTAAAACTATTCTGAGACACTGGTTTAGAACTTTCCTTGGGAAAAAAAATATTGCCTCAACTTTTCAAATGTTCTTTTTCAACATTTCAAAACTTTTCAAAGCGCCCACGCTTCAAAACTTGAATTAGTTATTGGTGTCACCATGGTATTCTAGTCTTTGTTTTAAGCTCATCTTCCTATTCTTCAAAAAACTTAGAACTGCGGAAAAATCACTGAGAGCCTATTCTACTTTTTACTTTTTCATTGCCGCCACCTTCCTTACATATAACAGTACCTAGGCAAGTAAAAACAAAGGTAAAAAAATACGCCATTGGGCTTCACCGCCCCTAGCAGCTGATCTCCCTTTCATTGCCCTTCCTTCCTCTCTACACTTCGTCAATATTTACTACATGCTTTATCTCTTGTTTTTTTTTTTCATTTTTCTTTAGCGCATTACTCTCCCTTTCTTTGCTGTTCATGCAGACTAGTTCGTTGGGATAGGACCTTTGTACGGGGGGCCCTTGAAACTTTTATATGAGTACGATTTTTCTGTAATTGTATTAAAGAGAAGTATTTCTGTTGTAATTGGTTTTAGTCACCGACCCCTAATTTGGTAATTAACTTCTCTATTTAATTGGTTATAGTTACCGACCCCTAATTTGGTAATTATCTTTTCCATTGTGATTGGTTTTAGTCACGGACTCCTAATTTGGTAATTAACTTCTCTATTTATTTGGTTATAGTCACATTACCCTAATTTGGTAATTAACTTCTCTATTTTAATTGGTTTTAGCCACCGACCCCTAATTTGGTAATTGACTTCTCTAATGTAATTGGTTTTAGTCACCGACCCCTAAATGGTAATTAACTTCTCAAGTGTAATTGGTTTTAGTCACCGACCCCTAATTTGGTAATTAACTTCTCTATTGTAATTGGTTTTAGTCACCAACCCCGTAATTTGGTAATCAGCGCTTTGTATCTCATAACGGTAAGATGTGAAAATTTGGTAAAGTAATAAAGGTAAAGAATACAGGAGTAGACTTTACAGTCCGTATTGACGGTGCTGGTTTCCGTTTTGTGGCGCTTCATCCAAGAAGTGAAGTGCTATGAGGGTTTGGGGACCAGCCATCCTGTGCTTTCACGTTTTCTAAGATTTCCGGTCTCCCCCTTCCCCAACTCCCCCCAATGACCCTGGTTCTGATCGAGATTTAAAATCTCGAGGTCCTTCTAAATATCAAATTTTATTAAGATCTGATCACTCGTTCGTAAGTTAAAAATACCTGATTTTTCTAATTTTTCCAAATTTTCTGTTTACCTTCCCTAGGTTTCTCCAGGCACCCATTTAGAGATAGGTCGACTGCGACTGAGCTTACACAGTCGCGCCACTGACCTTGCCACGCCTAGGCAAGTAGATCTGTCCAATTAGTCAGTTTTCTCATTATCTTGTTCCTATGGCTTACCATAGGAGCAAGATTTGTAATTTTAATCAAAATTGCTACAATTGTTTTCCCAAGATAATCTTTTTGATTAGTGTCACTATAGAGTTTAATTTTTAGTCCAATTAACTGGGAAGAGAGAACCAGCCATCAAGCCTCGAAGACGAAAAGATGTAAAGGCTGGTGAAGAAGAAGCTGAAGAATCAGAAGGTAGTGTTTCAAGAATTTTTCAAATTTGATGGTCATTCCTTTGTTTGATTAACTTTAAAATATTTTGCGAAAAACCTACAACGGGCAGAAATAAAGTCATATAATAACTCGAGGTTAAAGCAAACAGAAAATAAATGAATGAAACCCAAAATCAACATGAACTAAAATTAATAATCACATACGGCGTAAAGATGACAGTAACAGCTGTGGATGAGTAAAAGAATCATAAACCAAACAGAAATCAAAACGGATGATGAAGTCAAACTCAAATTTGTAATTTCCCGCTCTTTTTTGTGCATTACAGTCCTCTTTACTCGGGGGTTTATGTATACAAGTTCTTATCCAATAAGAAACATATTTGTGTTCTCTTATTAGTTCTCTTTTTTTTGGGGCATGCCTCAATTTTCTATCTTCATATTATTTTCCCCTGGGGCCAGGGAGGCCGCAATTCCCGATCTGTTCAGGAACAAAATTTTTTCCTACGTTAACACCCTTCCAGCGAAATACTTGGCCCAGGCAACGATTTTCGAACATTTCAAGCAAATTAAAAAAAAGTTTATTGAACTACTTTCTGGCCCCATATTTAGAGGTCCGTATCCCAGCTAAAAAAGAATTTTGATCCTTTTTCAACTACTGTTTTTGCAAAATTAAATTTTATTTTCAATCTTTTCTTGTCCAGTTGATCCCGCTAGATTGTGGTCCCCTCGCCCCAGGGACTTACAGTTTTAAGTTTCAAGTCCTTCAGTAAAGTAAGTTCTTGGGACCCAATTTTGGTTCAACCAATACTTTTGTTTTTCATTGTGTATTAGGGTCCCCACGACCAAGAAATTTATGGATGTAAATATCAAGTCTTTTGGGACAAAAATCTTTTGGCTAATATTTCCTCTCATATCCAGAGAGTAACTGGTTTAGTTTAGTGCAATAATTTATTGTTGTTAAATCTACTTTTAGTAACTTATATTAAAGTTAATATTATTTTAACTTATTAAAATTTTAGTAAATTAACTTAAGTTTTTGCCCGCTGACCAATAGTCTACGTAAGGAAGGTTATGATATCCTGATAATTGTGCCTTCGCCCGGGAGTGCAATGCGTGTTTGGGGGCATTTTTGACGCTTCTCTTGCCCCCCCCCCCCCTGAATTTTTTCAGGTACCCTTTTAGAGCATGGTCAACCCTGGCTGAGCTTCAGAGTCACACCGCTGACTCCCGTTCCTAACCAAATAATCAGCGATGCCAGAACTTGAATCCCTGTATTGTATCAGATTAACGACGCTTCTTGACTACTAAGGTCCCTGTGTCGGCCCTGCAGTGCATATAAAAAATTCGGGTGGTCTGGGAATCGAACCTGAGACCTTTCGCACCCTAGTCGACAATCATACCCCTAGACCAGCAAGCCCCTCACAGACGGAGTCCTCACAGACGGAGGATTTCAAATCTAGCGCGCTAACAACTCGTTTTTTTACCACTAATTTTAAATGTTATGGTAATTATGATTTGTCTTTTAGGAGTTTTGATTTATTCAGATTATAGTGAAATCTACAGTGGCTTTCCATCATTAAAACAAGAAAGACATTTTACGAAATGGGGGAGTCAAAGAATGTTGATACTGTTGATACTACTGATACTGTTGATACTGTTGAAACTTCTGTAAATGATTATAACCTGAAACAAAACCAAACAAAATCTAGAATCGTTGCTCATAAAATAATCCAGGTGGAGTTTTTTCTGAGTTTTAGTTAGCTAGAAGTTGGGTTGGAAAGACTTTTGTGAAATATTAAGAATTTGGTTAAAACTGATCATAAGAATAATTTTATTATTCATATTTTTATTATTCATTATTCATTATTTCATAAAAATAATCGTTAATTTCAAAATTGGCGATTTTATTACTGAGGATATGTCTTTTGCATCTATGGTCTTTTGTTTTTGGATAAAATTTATATCCCAAATTTTTTTTTTTCGTATTCATAAATATCCATTAAAAAAGACATTCGTATCCATAAAAAAAGACATATCCTAAATGTATGATATGTCTTTTGTACTTAAATGCCTATACGTAGATAAAAGCCAAGAGATCGGGAAAGAATTCGTTTCAATTTAGAATGTTGCTAAAAAAAAAATGAGAAAAACGACAAATGACATTTGGATGTTTTTTTCACAGAATTAAAAATTTAAAAGAAATTTGGTCATATCATCCC
This sequence comes from Artemia franciscana, assembly GCF_032884065.1. NCBI lineage: Eukaryota > Metazoa > Arthropoda > Branchiopoda > Anostraca > Artemiidae > Artemia > Artemia franciscana. The sequence goes on from NC_088865.1 coordinate 4,508,957, forward strand.
CGTAAGCTTGACGTGAAGACGTTTCAAGTCCACACTGGCTATGTATAACGTCCGACAAAAAGTGAATAAATACGAAGAAAAATAATTATACAAATAATAATTAAAAAAATAATAGTAATATGAAGAAATATGTAAAAATAATTTAGAAACTAAATTATGGGTAAATTTTGGCCTGTGGAGAAAAAACAGCGAAAAAACAAGACAAATATTTCGGGAAGGACCTCCACCAAGCTTCACTGAAAGCAGAATAAATTTTTACCCTGTAGAAGCCCTAAGATTATGCAGATTTTCAATCCGTTTATTTCCTGTAACCATCCATCCAAAGTTCTAAAGTACAAAGACTACTGAAATATTTGTCAAAACTAAAAATACAAGCCAAAATCTTGATTTTTCAGGAGAAAAATAAAAAAAAACATTACAAGCATTCCTTTTTTTAGCCAGAAAAAAACTGTGGCTTTTAAAAATGAACAGAAATTAATTTTTAAAATATTTTTTTGCAAACGAAGTTTTTCAAAAAAAAGTAAGGAGGTACATTCAACTAAAGACGAGCAGAAATAAAGTCAAATAATAATTCAAACCGTAAAAGGAGCAAAAATCATTATCAGTAAGTAAATGAAACCCAAAACGAACAGAAATGAGAACAAATAATCAAGTCAAACTTAAAACAGACAGAAACTGCCACAAACAGTAGTGGCACTAACGCCTCCTGTGCCTTTTAAAATTTCTAACATTATTTTCGCTTCGCTGAAAGCTGAATTATTTTAAACGTTTTCTCTTTGATAACGTTAATAAATCCAAAATTTCTGTGACTCACAAAAATGGTTATCGGTATATGTTAAACTATCAATATACATTCATTAGTTTTTGTCAATAATCCTGGCTATTATGGTGATTTTTGTTCTTTTTTTGTTTATGTTGTGATAAATAAAAACACCCAACTCGAAGAGATAATTGTTTTCAGTAAAGCGCAAATGGCATTCTAATCTTAGCACACGAGAAAAGGAAGGAAAAACAATTTGTATATAAAACAGAAAACTAGCTTTGAAATAAAGCGTATCAAGATGGTGAAATGGCTGAAACATAAAAAAAAGTAAACAATCAGAGTCCATTCAAAAATTAGATTGGGTAAGAATTCTTTCCTTAGCAACCATTGCAATCCAAGCAATCTGCTCTTAGCAATTCTTCTTCTTCATCTTCTTCTTGTTCTTTTTTTTTCTTCTTTCTGAATTCTTTCCTTAGCAACCATTGCAATCCAAGAAATCTGTTCTTAGCAATTCTTCTTCTTCATCTTCTTCTTGTTCTTCTTCTTCTTTTTCTTCTTTCTGAATTCTTTCCTTAGCAACCATTGCAATCCAAGCAATCTTTCCTTAGCAATTCTTCATCTTCTTCTTGTTCTTTTCTTCTTTCTGCCCTGAGTTAGTGGTATATTATATAATAAAATTGGAAAGTGGCTTGGTCATCAGACCCTTTTAGTACTCAGCTATATTGGATTTTTATGCCACTTGCCTGTCAGCCAACTGTCATATAGCGATCAGAATTTCCGTCCGTTGTTCTGTGGCTCCCGGCTTAGCTAGTTCGGACACTTTCAGATAAGCTAGGACGATGAAAGCTGGCAGGCATATTAGGGACCGGACCAAACTAAATTAGAAATAGTCCCTTCCCCGATCCGACCATCTGGGAGGGAGTGGAGGGACGGTTAATTCTGAAAAGTTGTTTAAAAAATGTCTCCTTGCAAGCCTGCATAGCGTAGTGGATACGGTGTTGGTTTTGTACTCCGAAGGTTGTTGGTTCAATTCCTCATAGAAACAATTTTTATAAGTTTTCTCTCTTGCTCTGCCATTTTTAGTGTTAAGTTTTAGTTTAATTTCAAAACTTTTTTTTTAAATGTCTGGCCTTGACTAACACTTTTACCAAAAATATTAGATGGCATCCCGTTTTATGGTGATTAAATCTGGAGTTTGCCATAGTATGGGCCAGCAAGTGTAGGAGGAGCTAAATCAAGTGATGGATTTAAATCGATCAAAAATTATAGTAAAAACCATTTAGCATCAGAGGCAGAAATCCTGCGCAGTGGTGCTTATCATGGTAGCCTCCAAAAAAACATCACTGCGATAACAATGTGAAATATTGGCTCTTCCGACCTCGTCACTAGTGCCATATGAGTTCTTGGCTCTTGTTAGTAAAGAACGAACTATAGACCCTACATAACACATATACATATATTTTTATTTAGGTATGCCCAAAATTAATGTCCAGTTTTGCTGCCATAACGGTTCCTAGGGCTGGTGGTGCCCGAGGAAAAACTAACTACAGTGCCCCTTCCGACTCAAATATAAGCAAAACAAGCCAAATAAAAGTGAAAAATTTGATCCAAGTAGGCAACCCTCGGTCGTGGCACCCCCTCTCCCAGCCATGATGCCCAGGGTAGCTGGCCGGTTCCTTCTACTTTTGAACGGCTCTGTTTGGAGCCGGCGTATGGCAAGACTGAAATTGGGCAAAATTTGGTTACTTTTGATTGAATAAAACAATAGATTGTGAGTTTTATTTCATCTGATTGTCAGTAGTCTCTTATTTTGAGGTTTGAGGATTCCGATTCCGCAGTGAGAAGGGATTGTAAAATTATTAGTGTCTTTGTCAAGTCTTGTTTCAGTATGGGTCGATTATTATAATTTTTTTTATAGAGGATTATTTATTTATTTTTTTAATTTTTTTAGAGGAATTAGAAGAAACTTCTGAGAAGCTGGAGCAGATGGTAGTTGAACAACAAAATAAGGTAAGTTCAATTATTTTTACCTTATTATTTATTATTAAATTTTATTTTGTTAATTTATAAAAGATATCAAGAATTTTATCGATTAATCGACTAATTTATTAATTCCTTTGAATTACTTCATTTAATATTAATTTGCTCAAAAGCTCTAGAATAATTCATTCAAAAATATAAATTAGTTTAAAGAAAACGGTATTTTTGTTAGGCCCAGCGTCACAATCTTTATATATGAAATAGAAATTGAAGGAAGAACATTATTGTCAGGATAACATTAACACAATTACTCTATCACAGCACCAACAGGCAGGGAAGAACAAGGGGGTGACTAACCCCTTAAGATATAAAGCGTAGATATTGAGCTTGACATCACGATTGTTCAAGCATTGGACTCAAGCTCTTTTACGAGACTTTATTAATTCCTCCCCTGAAATATTTTCATCATAAATATTTCATTAAATTAAATATTAATAATGAATTATAATTAATATTAATATTGAGTTTTAGATGTTTTATGATTTAAATATCTTATTATAAGTAAAATATTTTCGATATTTTATTTGTCTCAAATGGTATGTATTACAAAGCAGGGAACAAAAAACGATCAAAGAAGACACACATAGCTTAGCTAGTTTCAGACTTTAAATTAGTCTCTATTTTAAATTACTTTTTAAATTTTAAATTAGTAATTTTAAATTACTTTAAATTTTAGATCCAACTACAATGTATTTTCAATCCGACTTTGAGCCTCAGGATTTGCATTCCCTGCTGATTTTTCCTTTGACAATAGCAAACGGTAATTACGCAAGAATTAAAAAACGAATTTATTAAATTAGCCGAAAACGAAAAAGTAAACAGATTAATTAATTGTTTTCCAGCGTTTAATTAGGCATCTGAAAATGTCAGATACAACTTCTATTCCTGACTATTACTAGTCCTAACAACCCACTGCAGCACCAAGCCGCCTGAGGCCAACATTGCTACACACGCTTCTCCGCCATCTCAGTCTATTGAAAGCCCCCTTCTTTACACCCTCCCAGGAAGTTTTCATTTGCCTTAAATTTTTCCTTATGACATCCTCCTATCCCATTCAGGGTGACACTAGTGACAGAAATGTCGTTTTATAAGGACTTGCTGTGATGAATAATTGACTTCATTCATAAATAGACGGAAAATTGGGACATATGAACCATAGTGAAGCTCAATATAGGCGATGTAAACAAATTAGCCGTAGTGCTCAGGAGCACTACGGCTCAGCTTTGTGTAAGGGGGAAATGCAATCAACCCAGTGTGTTCTGTACGCAAGAGATCATGAAGCAGGTGCTTAGTGTAATGAAGCAGGTGCTTAGTGTAATACATGCAGTAAGTATACCAAAACTTATTGTGAGGGATGGGCAGAGGGAAATTATCAAATTAGCCAAAAAATAAAAGTATAAAGCCAAAAAGCATATAATTAGGCTCTGATGATATTTCAAGTACCAAGGACACTAAAAATGAAAACTAATTCTTTAAATTAGTTAAGTGGAAACTTGCTCAACCACATCCGTCTTACAAAATTAGGAAAGATCGATAGTTCAACAATTTTTTTCAAGCTCCAGTCAATTTTAAAAATGGAACTTGTGTAGAAAATCAGCAGAAAATGAGCGAAAAAATGTATTATCATAGAGCTCCAGAAAGTGTAACTTTTCCGATTGCTGCTGAAGAAGGAAAACACAGCCATTAATAGGCAGTAAACTGGTTAAAATTCCCGTGATTGGATGAGTAAAATATACGCTAATCCTAACATCGCCGTTTTTGGATAAGTTTTCTAACTATCTATGATCGATTTATCCTAATTGTGTTGTTCTTGGCCAAGTTTTCTAACTCTCACTGAGCCATTGATTGGCAGTAAACTAGGTAAAAATCCTATGATTGGATGAGTACAATACACATTAATCCTAACAATGCCGTTTTTGGTCAAGTTTTCCAACTTTCAGTAAGCCATGTATTCTAATTGTGTCGTTCTTGTCCAAGTTTTCTTACTCTCGGTGAGCCATTGATTCACAGTAAACTTGGTAAACATCCTGTGATTGCATGAGTACAATGTACGATAATCCTAATACCGCCGTTTTTCGTCCATATTATCCTAACTGCGCCGTTCTTACCCAACTTTTTTTAATCGCAGTGAGCCATTGATTGACATTAAACTTGGTAAAAATCCTGTGATTGGATGAGTGCAATATACGTTAATACCATCATCACTGTTTTTGGTCAAGTTTTCCAATTTTCAGTGATTCATTTGTCCTAATTGCGTCATTCCTAGCCAAGTTTTCTAACTCTCAATGAGCCATTGATTGACCGTAAACCTAGTAAAAATCATGTGACTGGATGAGTACAATATGCGCTAATCCGTATTTAGTCAAGTTTTCCAACTTAGAGTGAGTCATTTATCCTAATTGCGTCGTTCCTTGCCTAGTTTTCTAACTCTCAGTGAGCCATGGATTGACAATAAACCTGGTAAAAATCCTGTGATTGGATGAATATAATATTCGTTAATCCTAACATCCCCGTTTTTGGTCACGTTTTCCAGCTTTTAGTGCCATTTATTCTAATTATGGCGTTCTTGGCCAATTTTTCTGACTCTCAGCGAGCCATTGATTGACATTAAACTTGGTAAACATCTTGGGACTGGATGAGTATACTATACGAAATTGTAGCATCGCAGTTTTTGGTCAAGTTTTCAACTTTCACTGAGCCATTGATTCACAGTAAACTTGGTAAAAATTCTGTGATCGAATGAGTACAAGGTTTCTTAATCCTAACATCGCCATTTTTGGTCAAGTATTATAACTTTCTGTGAGCCTAATCTAATTGTGCCTTTCTTGGCCAAGTTTTCCAACTCTCAGTGATACATTGATTGACAGTAAACTTCACGGGTGAGTACAATATACTTTAGTCCTAACATGCCGTTTTTGGTCAAGTTTTCCAACTTTCAGTGAGCCATTTATCCTAATTATGTTGTTCAGTTAGCCATTTATTAACAGTGAACTTGGTAAAAAAAAAATGAGTGGATGATTACAATGTACGTGAATCATAACATTGGCGTTTTGGTCAATTTTTTAACTTTCAGTGAGACATTTATCCTAATTGCGCGATTCTTGGCAAGTTTTCTAACCCTCAGTGAGCCATCTATGGACAGTAAACTTGGTAAATATTCTGTGATTGGATGAGTACAATACACGCTAATCTAACTTTCTTTGAACCATATATCCTACTTGCGCATTTCTTAGCCAAGTTTTCTAACCTTCAGTTTTTAACTCTCAGCGAGCCATTTATTGGCAGTAAACTTGGTAAAAATACTGTGATTGGATAAGTACAATATACACTAATCCTAATATCTCCATTTTTGGTCAAGTTATCGAACCTATTATGTTACAAGTGTTCGGTTAAATGGCTGGGGTAAACGGCGAGAGTAAGTATGACTCTCTTATTGGACCGATACTTGTTTGTTAGCTTTTATAAAGGCAAGCGCGCCTCGAATCTCAGTCAGGTTGACCAAGAATTCAAAATTGACTAACATCTTGTTAACAAGTAGGAATTGAGGAAAAGTGCCAGTATCATAAAATATTATTAAAACTATTCAGTGCTTCAAATTATTAGTTGTTGACTTACCTATAAGAGCATCTTTTTGGAAAGACCAATTATCCTATTTTGCCATATTTATCCCTTCCAAATAATTATTCTAAAATATTTTTTTTTATTTCTTAATTTTCTGTCACATAAAGAACAAAGATTAAATTTAATATTTCACTTCAGAAACAAATTACATAAATAAAGACATGACACATTCAAGTGTAACGAAGAAATATTGACGTCACCCCTTGCTAGTTTGGGTAGCGGTAGATACAAGATAAACAATTAAACTACCCCATTGAGGATAAATATGAAATATTACGTAATAGAAGTTCAAGACGTGTCTTTAAATAGTTTATTTGCAGGTTTTTACAACGTCTTGCAATTTTTAAGTGCGAAAGCAAAATCAAATTTACGAAGTTAGTTTCTGTATATTGTTTTTTACGGTTCGGTTTGGAATCGCAGGTGAAACTTATTTGCGCGCAAACTGACCTTCGATATTCTGTAAGAATCAAAATTAAAATCATAGAAAATCCTGGTTTTCAGGTATCGATAGACCTAAGATGGACCTAAGACCTAAGATAGACCTAAGACCTAAGATAGACGATAGACCTAAAAATGTTTCCCTTTTCATGTCCTTGATACATTAATGGCTTCTTTTTTTCCAAATTGCTTTGTACGCCCTCTTTCACTTGTAGAAATAATAAGAAAATCGAGCACGTGGTGGCAAAATCGTTTTTGCTGTTTTCTTAATGCTTAAAAAAATCCTTCTTTTTATATGAAGCAGGTTGTTAGCAATAGCAAAAAAACAGTTTAGTTTTCCTTTTTTTTCTGCTAAAGTTTATGTGTTATTTGTAGCATAATATATGTTGAATTGCCACGGGTGATTTTTTTCACAGTAGTGAGACTCAAGTTTCGTAAGGGGTTAGAGAAGAAAACAGTGACAGTTCTGGCCCTTTTTTTACATTTTTTTTACAGAAGTTTTTATTTACAGTAGAGAAACTCAAGTTTCGTAAGGGGTTAGGGAAGGAAACAGTGACAGTTCTGGCCTTTTTTTACCGTAGTTTTTTTACAGTAGGCAGACTCAAGTTTCGTAAGGGGTTAGAGAAGGAAACAGTTACGGTTCTGGCCTTTTTTTACAGTAGTTTTTCTTACAGTAGTGAGACTCAAGTTTCGTAATGGGTTAGAGAAGGAAACAGTGACGGTTTGGTCTTTTTTTACAGTTTTTTTTTTTTTACAGTAGTAGGACTCAAGTTTCGTAAAGGTTAGAGAAGGAAGCAGTGACGGTTCTGGCCTTTTTTTTACAGTAGTTTTTTTACAGCAGTTCTTTTTTACAGTAGTGAGACTCAAGTTTCGTAAGGGGTTAGAGAAGGAAACAATTTCAGTTCTGGCCTTTTTTACAGCAGTTCTTTTTTACAGTAGTGAGACTCAAGTTTCGTAAGGGGTTAGAGAAGGAAACAATTTCAGTTCTGGCCTTTTTTACAGTAGTTTTTTTTACAGTAGGGAGACTCGAGTTTCGTAAGGGGTTAGAGAAGGAACAGTGACGGTTCTGGCCTTTTTTTTACAGTAGTGAGACTCAAGTTTCGTAATGGGTTAGAGAAGGAAACAGTGACAGTTCTAGCCTCTCTTTTGTGCGGGACGAAATCTTGATTAGCGCCCCCACCCCCTCTCTCCTACAAAATCTTCAGGTCAAATATTTAGAAAATTTTCATTTATTAACATCACTATTTCCAATCTATTAATTAATTAGTAATTTCTTTTTTATTTATTTTTAATTTATTATTTAAATTATAAAGAGTACCCCCTCTGTCTCCCTAAAAATGTATCTGGGAAGAATAGTCCCAATCATATTTGTAATTGCTCTTATTTGCAAATCTTGATTAGCATGGCTATTTCACTGTGTTGTCGTTTTGATCTTATGACAAATAAAATGCTAGAAAGCGTTGTTGATGCTGTGACAAATACATATAGTTTTCAGTGAAACGAAAATGACACTCAAGCCGGTTAAAAAACTCAAGAAGGGGTGAGGAATAGCACCACTCTTATTTTAAACCTTGAACAAGCTTGTTTTGTGTGTGTGTTGTTGATGCCTTGACAAATAAAAAAAACTAATAAAAAATAAATGTTTTTCAGTAAATGGCAAATTACGTTCTGGCCTTTAGAGGGCTTAAGAGGTGGTAGCTCCACTTTTATTTGTGGTAGTTTCTGTTTGTTTTACGTTTTACCTACTCATCCATAGTAACTGTTATTTTCAAGTTTTGATTCTTTTTCCTTCATTTCTTATATTATTTCTAAGATGTCAATATTCAATTTGATTTCTGTTCGTTTTAGATCTCGCTATTTTCTCATAGTAATTTCTGTTTGCTTTAAGCTTGTTATATGACTTTATTTTTGCTCGTTTTAGGTTTTTATACTGCTCTTTTTTATTTTTTTGTTTCTTAGTAATTATCTGTTAATTACTGGCAAAGAGAATGGGAAACTTATCAGAGTGCGGTGATTTAACATGGGAAGATAGGAATTAAATACAACTACTAGTATTAAAAACTAATATAGGAATTAAAGAACTAAAATGTACAAACAGTTTAGCACTTGGTGACTATATTGTAATATATGCAATTTCGAATCATAATCTTATTATTGACATGATTAATCTAAAATTTTATAGAATTAAAGCTGATATTTCTCTGTAAGTGATGATAAATCCTTTTTCTCTTTGAATTATTTTTAGCTAAAATACTAGGAAAAATATTGACAGGTTCAGAAGCAGATTTACCAGGTGGGGCGTATTTGCACCATTTGGGCACTTTTTCGGCAGTTTTGCATTGATTTTTTCGAATTGGTTCATTGCGCTGATTATTATTTTTTTTTTTTTTGTTATTATTGATTTATTTTTTTAATTGTTCATTTGACGCATTTTGACAAGAAAATGGTGGTTTTGGCTCATTTTCACTTTTATGGTGGCACAACTTTCAACAAGATATCTGGTAAAACTGTTCAGACAGTTACTAGACTTCGAGCTGGTAGGACAACTGGTAAGAAAATTCAGCTTTTCTTTACTCTCCCCTACATTTTAAAGTACCTGAAAAAAAAGTACTTAGTAATTTGGGCAAGCAGAAAAAAACGGAACAAAATTGCCAGATATTGTTTGTGATTTTCCTTTTCAACAGAGGCACCAGTTTCCACCCTTACAAGACACTTTTTGACTCAGTTAATAACTAATAGGTTTTAACAAGTTTGATAAGCTCTTTAGCTTTTTTAGTTTTAAAAAATATTTAGTATTAGTTTATCTTGATTCTGTTCACTGCTCAAACCCCTATTTTTTCATTTTTTTTTATTATTATTTAAGGAAGAAATTGTGGAGGATGATGGAATTTTTAAAGTAGTCATTCATGGACCTTCGAAGTCAAATAATGGCATTGTCACATCGGAGGGCGAAACAAAAACCGTTTTGCAGCCTTCACCACGTATGAATTCAGCCATGGCGTTGAAGCATAACGTACTTTATTTGTATGGCGGTCTGTACGAAGAAGGCGAAGACAAACAGATTACTTTTAGTGATTTTTATTCAATAGGTAAGTGATTTAATATTTTTTCAATATTTCTATTCAATAGGTAAGTAATTTAATTTTTTTCAATATTTTTATTTAATAGGTAAGTGATTTAATATTTTTTCAATATTTTTATTCAGTAGGTAAGTGATTTAATATTTGTTCAATATTTTTATTCAATAGGTAAGTGATCTAATGTTTTTTTCTAAATTCTTTTTCAATTGTGCAGAAGTTATTTCCAAGAATCTTGGGTAATATTTTCATGGTAACGCTGAAGAAGATGATATCCTTTCTTGTGTATCCATAGGGACATGAACGAGTACTTCCCTCTATTAGCTTTATACCCCCTTCCCAGAACAATGCTCAAAAGCTAATATAAAGTGTGACTTCTGACCGCAAACTGCAAATTTACCCCGGCTCCCCCATCTAATCTAGTAAAACACGACCTGATACAGAGGATTGGTTAATCCGAATAGTGTTGCCAGTGACATTTTAAGTGAGAATACAGGTATGCAAAGGAATATTGTTTTAAACAAACCATCTAGTACGTAAGAGAATGTCATCGTCAATCAGACATACCCAACGAAATTTACGTTGCAACATTGCTTTGTATTTTCGGGTGACAAAATTCACCGTCTTCTCTGTGAGAACTTGACTCAAATTATTTTCTGAACTGCAAAGTTATATCAATCTTATAATTTCAAAGATAACTACCAAGTCTTGATTTGTGTCATTTTGTTTCTTGCCATACCATGTTAGATTAAATAAAAGGAAAACAAGTTTTTTTTTAAATGAAAGTAAGGAGCGACATTAAAACTTAAAACGTACAGAAATTATTCCGTATATGTAAGAGGATGTCCCCTCCTCAACGCCCCGCTCTTTACGGTATTGTTCTCTATTGTTTTATAAATTAGAGTTATGAGAAAGAGTCAAATTTTAGCGTAAAAAGCGGGGTGTTGGGGAGGGGACAGCCTCTTTCGTATACAGAGTACTTTCCGTTCGTTTTAAGTTTTATCATTTTCTGAACCTTTTGAGTTAATGCAAGTTTTGATTTTGGCTCATCGTACATGAATAATTAAAACTAACCCGACCCCCCCCCCCCCACCAGAAAAAATCCCCCCTGAAAACGTTCTATACTTAACAATAATCAATATTATGTGTAAACAATGGGCAAAGTTCATAACTTGCAGCCCTCCCCTGGGAACTATGGGGAATTCATTCGTCTTCAAAGACATAGTTGTTAAATTTGTCGAGTATTCTGAACAAAATGGCTATCTCAAAATTTTTATCCGGTGGCTTTGGGGGGAAATGAGCGTGGGAGGGGGCCTAGTTGCCCTCCAATTTTTGGTCACTTAAAAAGGGTGCTAGAACTTTTAATTTCCGTTAAAATGAGACATCTTGCGACATTCTAGGACCACTGGGTCGATACAATCACCCCTGGGGAAAAGAAAAAAAAACAAATAAACACGCATCCGTGATCTTTCTTCTAGCAAAAGATACAAAATTCCACTTTTTTGTTGATAGGGACTTGAAACCTTTGCAGTTGGGTTCTCTTATACGCTGAATCGGATGGTGTGATTTTCATTAAGATTTTATGACTTTTGGGGGGGTGTTTCCTATTTTTTGAAAATCAAGTAAATATTCTCAGGCTCGTAACTTTTGATGGTTAAGACTAAACTTGATGAAACTTATATATTTTAAATCAGCATAAAAATCCGATTCTCTTGATCTATATATTGGTATCAAAATTCCTTTTTTAGAGTTTGGGTTACTATTGAGCCGGGTCGCTTCTTACTTCAGTTCGTTACAACAAACTGTTTGATATGGCTCGTTCTTCATTTTTCACTGTCAATTTCGCTTGATTTTTTGAAAATTGGCTCCATTTTCGCCCTCCCCCTCTCTAGGATTTTGCTGAAATTACTCTACTGGTTACTTCTAAGAATTCAATTAGTTGTATTAATGATTAACAGATACATTATTTCATCTAAAGTTGAAAGTAAGCATGTTTCAAATATAACTTAAATAAATAAAAATGACAACAAACTACAGTTTCGAAATAATAGAAATTAAACTGATGTAAATTGTTCCTTTTTCTCTTTTTTTTTGGCCTGGGACCGTCCAACTTCAGGGCTCTCCCCGTTTCTAGTGGATCATATTTTTCCATGGTCTTTCTCTGTCCACATTGGTTCAATGTTCTTTGCATATAATCGATTTCCATTCATTACCATGAACTGCTTGATTTTCTAAATTTTCTAGTGTGAAATTTTCGAAGATGTGTACCTTTTCGAGAATAGCTCTCATTCTCAAAGCATTTTCATTCGATAATTAAATTTCAATTTAAAAAAAAATGGGGCTTGAAGGAGGCCTCCCTTACATTTAAGAGAACTATGAGTTAAAAAGTTCAGCAGGAAAAAAATTCTTTCTGTCTTCGTATTTGTGTCCCTTCTTCCATATTTGCTTCTTTCTGTTTTCATATTTTTAAAGTAGTCATTCATGGACCTACTTCCATATTTGCTTCTTTCTGTTTTCAGAAAGAAAACAGAAACAAGAAATTGTGTTATTTCCTTATTTATGCTTGTTTGTCTAATCTGTGCATATTTGTCACTACTTTCTTATTTGTTTCTTTCTGTCTTCGTATTTGTTTCACTACTTCCTTATGTGTGCTCATTTGTCACTACATTCCTCTTTGCTTCTTTCTGTCTTCGTATTTTTGTCCCTACTTCCTAATTTGTTTCTTTCTATCTTTGTATTTATTTCACTACTTCCTTATGTGTGCTTATTTGTTACTACTTCCCTCTTTGCTTCTTACTGTCTTCGTATTTTTGTCAGTGCTCCTTATTTGTGCTTATTATAGTAACGAAGGTGTAAGACAGTAAAACAAAACAAAAAAAATGTTAATCTTCAAGTGAGAGCTGGATATGCACGAATGTCCCTAAAGGAATACATTATTGTAATTCTTGCCACTATCGTAATTTTCCATTAAATGAAAGACCTAACAATAAAAATTTATTCCTCCCCCCCCCACTCCACATACCAAGAGTTTAGTTAATGGGCCTGTGCAGAGGTGGTTTTCGGGGAGTGACCGAAGGGGCAATCGTCCTGGGTGCAGAAAATTTAGTGACACAACAGAATTTTAAAAAAATAATCTAACGGTTAGAATCTTTTTGCAATTTTCGAAATTTTATTAATAAAGTAGGGGGTGCTGTTAGTAAGTGGAAAAGTTCATGAAATATTAATTATTTAATATTTAAAAAAATTAAATAATAATAATTAAAATAATTGAATTAGAAATTGTAATAATTATATAATCAATATAACACATTTAAAGATAGATTATTAAGTAATTAATGAATTGAAAATAATTTTATCTTAAGAATTAAAAATTTTGTTACAATTTGCCCTGTTTTTTTTTGGGGAGACAAGGGGGGGTCCAATCAAGGTTCTGCCATAGACGCAAGAGACGCTACAATCGCCACTATGCCTGTGTTCTTAAGGGAAGGCCTTTATCCTTGTCTATGCGTAGATAGTATTTATTCCTTTAAACATTATACATTTCTATGATTAAACGGTTTTATTTGCAAGCCATGTTTTAGATACAACGAAATTCAATGAGTGGGCTCACCTTGTAGAAGATCCAACTGCTATGACTGAATACCTGGGCTCAGACGATGAAAGTGATGAAGATGATGAAGAGTCAGGTGAAGATGAGGAAGACAGTGAAATGGATGAAGATTGACTTTAATTTTTTTCTCTAGAAGTTCTAAGAAATATGTGGCACCAGCTCATTTTTATAAAACTGATTGTTTCCCAGATAGTGTTTCTGCTTTTTAAGAACTGTAACAAAAAGTCTAGATAATTCCTGGGCAGTATTGATAACTGTAACCCTCCTATAGTCAAAGAGGAACCCTCCTATAGTCAAAGAGGAGCTCTACTTACTGGAAAAAAATGTTGCCAATTTAAGAATTAAGCTAAATTATACTTATTAAATAAATTATTAACAATAAACATGATTGTAGAGATTACTAAACTTGAACATGACTATAGGTTTTAGCATAAAAAATTAATTAGGTGATTTTCAGAATAAATTTTCTATTCTTTGCCTTAATTTTAGGCTTTGATTACGGATTAAGATAAATCCATTAGATTTTTTCGTGTTAAATCAGGAGCTAAGCAACGCTGCGTTCTATCCCTCTTTGTATGGATCATTTTGGTGGACTTTCTCCTAAAGAGAACAGAGAGGTAATGGGAGAATATGAAATCAACAGGGGAAGTTGAATTCTCCCAGACATGGAGTATGTCTGGCTAAATGAAATTGTTAGCTAAATGAATAAAATAAATTAGTGATTTTACGAGTTCAGGTGGCAACAATAGGTTTGATAATTATTGTAAAGAAAACAGGGTTGCTAAAACTAGGAATAAGTGATGGTGAATAGATGATTTACTTTTATACAATCCAGCTAGAGCCAAACAAAATCGGGACATTCTTGAACCGGCTGGGGTGAGATCTCTAGGAAAGCATTAGAAGAACTAGGAATGATATAGTAATACTTAACGCTTGGAGAGAGTGAGTAGTGACGCTTGAATAGAGCTGGGTGGAGAAACGAACGTGAATAGTTTTGTAGGGCTTAAGGGAATTAATGTTAGAGTGAGTTTTCAGTAGAATTCGAGCTTCCATTTCAAGTGTTTACCTGGGACGTTGTGGTGATGTGAATGTGACGCTAGTGCTTGCTGGGACCTAAGTTTTATAAAGAGGAGCGAAGTTTTGTAAGTTTTATAAAGAGGAGCAAAGTTTTATAAGTTGTATAAAGAAGAGCAAAGATTTATAAAGAGGAGCAAAGTCTTATAAGTTTTAGAAAGAAGAGCAAAGTTTTATAAAGAGGAGCAAAGTTTTGTAAGTTTTATAAAGAGGAGCAAAGTTTTATAAAAAGGAGCAATGTTTTATAAAGAGGAGCAAAGTTTTATAAAGAGGAGCAAAGTTTTATAAAGAAGAGCAAAGTTTTATAAAAAGGAGCAAAGTTTTATAAAGAGGAGCAAAGTTTATAAGTTTTCATTTTATAAGTTTTATAAAGAGGAGCAAAGTTTTATAAAGAGGAGCAAAGTTTTATAAAGAAGAGCAAAGTTTTATAAGTTTTATAAAGAGAGCAAAGTTTTATAAAGAGGAGCAAAGTTTTATAAGTTTTCATTTTATAAATTTTACAAAAAGGAGCAAAGTTTTATAAAGAGGAGCAAAGTTTTATTAGTTTTATAAAGAGGAGCGTAGTTTTATAAAGAGGAGAAAAGTTCTATGAGTTTTATAAAGAGGAACAAAGTTTTATAAAGAGAAGCAAAGTTTTGTAAGTTTTATAAAGAGGAGCAAAGTTTTATAAAGAGGAGAAAATTTTCATAAAGAGGAGCAAATTTTCATAAGTTTTATAAAGAGGAGAAAAGTTTTATTAGTTTTATAAAGAGGAGCAAAGTTTTTTACGTTTTATAAAAAGGAGCTTGTTAAAAAAAATTCCGTTTCAAAAGAGATTGTAATTAAAGGTTGTCTACAGTTGGATGTGAATCAAAATCTGATTGCACAAAAATTCACTCAAACTTTGACTCTAGACCTAATCAATGGAATGAAACTTGGTTAACTTACGGAAAAGTTATACCAAGAATAAAAATACTAGCAGTAAAGGCTTAAGCTTAGATAAGGGAACATATATGACCTGTTCTGGTGTTTGACATAGATATTCCTTTTCTTAAACTACACGATTTATCAATTTATGTTTTATTGTTTTTAAAAGAAACACCTTTACTATTTCCGTTTAAAATTTTCTCATTCTCCAATCGCCTGCAAATGGACCGAATTAAAAGTTATAGGAACCGCCATGTTTACTTCTAAATAAAGAATTTTGGAATCTTTCTTAGCCCCAAGCACTAAAATTAAAGCTTCACATTCTCTCATTAATGTTTTATGTGAATTTGATCGCACAAACTCAATTAGTATTTTACTTCATTCAACTTAATTACAAAATTAATTAATTACATTTGCCTTAATTTTTGGTGGTAGACTTATTTTGTAACGGAACGGCAGTATGCCACAATTGGGATTAATTTTCATAAAGACTATTATTAGACTTCATAGGTCAGTAAATAGACACTTAAAACTTTGGGAAAATTTGAATATTCAGTGGTTGCCAAATTTCAGATTGTTTTTTGTTAGAAATACTGAAGTTTAGAATAAAGACGCACAAAAGTAATAAAAAAAGAGTTTTTAGTTATTTGAGTCAATAGAGAAGACATTATGTCTACTAAACAACAAATTTCTGTAAAGAAACCTCTAGAAATGCTTAAAAACCTAAGATCATTGAGGCTTTCCGTGGGGGGCAGATTGTGCTCGCACTTAGCTAGGGAGTTGTGTCCTGCTGCTTGTTTAGCTATATTACCTGCTTGTTTAACTTTTTTAACTTATTTGACGTGTTAGTCAGAGCGCCAGATTCTGTATCTCGCTTATTTCGATTAGTACCCATGCCGGAAGGTACAAAAATATTAAGGGTGGATCCCATGGTAGTCGACCATGCTGAAAACGAATATCGTAGGGCGCATGTTCGCTGTTCGGGTGTTTCTGAGATATAGGCCAAAAACACCAAATTTGGCCTATAATGAGGTTCGATGATTCTTATTTTTTTTTACAGATAAAACTGGTCGAAGCCAGTGTACCCTTACATCAATAGAAAGAAGAGACTTGGGGCTACACGAATACGATTTTTGTTTTTAAAAATAAATAAAAAATAGTACACTTTTTACTGCAGTTTTAAAAAAAGTCTGATTTTTGTCAACAAATTTCTAACAGAAAAGCCAAAAACTCGAATTTTTTTCAAGATAAAGTATTTTTTTTTATTAAAAAAGAAAGCCCGTTTAATTCCGAACACATTGAGCTAATAAAAAAAGTTTAAATTATTATATCTGGGGGGTCTGCAACTTTTTTAGCGAGTGTACCCGTCAATATGAATTTTTTTTAGTAACCTGCTACCTAGCGGGGAGTTGATTGATGAGCTAAGCAGAACAAATTGATAAGCAGAAGATGAAAAAGAAAAGTGAGTCAGGTAGGCCAAGATAAAAAAAAAAAAAAACAGTTACTTCAGGCTGATTCAACATGTGATTCTGACGCAAATACTGATTTGCTGATGGATGACAATGAAGAATATGACACAAATTTGGAAGATCAAAAAATAATTTTTAAAGAAATAGAATTTTTAAAAGCACTTTTGGTGTTGTAAAGTTGGCTGGAAAATGAGTGTATTTTTTTTTTTTTTTTTTTTTTTTTTTTTTTGCAGAAGTAAGAGACTTAATGAAAGTAATTTACAAAATTAAATATCACAAGAAACTAGGTGATACTGAGTAATTTAGATTTATAAGGACTGATAAAAAGGCATTTTACATTGATCAATCAGATTTAGTATTGGAACTTCCAGTTCTAGTGAAAATGCTTGTCAAATGGAACATCTGTGATTTGAAATTGATTTGTCAATATTTAATCTAACATCTTGCTTTTCCTTCATGAAGCACCAAACAACCATGCAACAGTCGAAAAATCTTTGCGAATGTTCACGGCGATAAGTAAAGCTGTCGGATGTGACGATACGGTGGTCACACAAGATTTCTTCATTTGTCAGCTAGCACAGGGAGTGAAAAGTAAATACCCGGATGACTTCAAAAACGTAATCCTACGGATGGGAGGGTTCCACCTCCTGTTCAACTAACTCAAGGTAGTTGGTAAGATAATGGACAGCTCCGGACTCAAAGAGATTATAGTGCAGGCAAAGCCGCTGCTACCTGGTACATGCGAAAAGGTATTTCAAGGGAAAGGCTACTATCAAGATAGCAATGCCTACTGCATACTGTACGAGGTCTTTCTAGCCCTCTACTGGGAGTCCTTGGAAGAGTATTACTCCGAAGCATAAGAAGACTTATCCCCTCTGGACCATCTTGGTAGTGCAATTGAGTTACTCAGGACTTCATTGGCAAACGGTGCTAAAGCGCGAATTGCACTTCAGAAGGCAAATGATACCTTAATCACTTTGGCTCCCATAATGAATGCCTTCGAAACTCTTCGAAATGCGTCACCCACGTTTGCTTTCTGGTGATAGTTCTTGGAAATGCTTGAAATAGCGATGCTATTCAATCATGCTGAACGAGATTGTGACCGGGAGTCTCATTTGACAGCAACTGCTCGGATGTTGCCATACTTGGTGGTGGCTGACCATCCTCAGTATACAAGATGTCTCCTACAGTACCTATATGACATGCGAAGTTTACCACAAACCTTTCCTGATGTACACAGAAGGCTCATGAAAGGATACTCCGCAGTGAAGAGAACGCACACCAGGCTTACGGCCACCTGTTCCGATCAGATACTGGAATGTACAGTGAACAAGGATGCAAAGACGACGGCTGGAATAATAGGAGAACAAATGGATGAGAGACAGACTGAAGCTTGGATTTTTACCTTACCGATTTCCGCTGCCATCAGCATTGATTTCCTGCAAGTAGTCAACGTATCTACAGAGACTATTGAAATATCACGAAGACAATCAGTCAACGACGACGCGATTACAACCTTCACGAGATAGAGTTCGAGACATTTTCACTACATGTGGCAATCCGTTCAGCAGAGTGGACTTCGACCTGGTGAATATTGTGACGTCAGAAGTCGTGGACGATGAGAAGATTGTTTCTGATATTACTTGCGTAGCCACAAAAGGAAAAGAGGTGGTGGAAGACTTTTTGTGCAACAGGAAAGACGATGTGAAAAAGGTTGTACTCCGAACTTCCCTTCAGAGAAAAAAAACTCAGAAAGTGAATGGTGTCCCTAAAACCGATCTCCTGAGCTCTGAAGTAACAGCCTTGAAGAAAATCATTACTGCTCAGTTGAGATACGGCGAAGAAAAGGAGAAAGCCGTTGCAAAGATCCTCACAAAAGAGATTCTTCTTTTCCCTCCATCTATTTTTGAACATCTTCCGCAACAATCAACCAAGACATCCTCTGGCTGAAAAATGAGGGCGGAGAACAAAGCTGTGCTGTTGAACTGGCTAAGAAAAAAGGAGGACTTTCATCTTGGCCGGCCACTGTGAAATCCAAAGAAACAACATCAGCTACAGTACACATCATTGACCTAATGTCCAAGATAAGGTCATATCGGCCTGCCAGGTTTGAAAAAGTCAAATCCTTCGCGGAAAGATTGCTTCTATCATTGCTGAATTATCTTCCAGTGGGTATTCCTGAAGTCCACATTGTCGCACATCGGTACGACGGGCTGTTTGGGAAGCTCACGGACACCGGAGAGTTGATCTCCTTGAAATCAGCATGCTGACTCCGACGAGGGAAAGGGAAAAACCTCCAGATTTCCGCTCTTAGCACAATTGAAGAATGGGATGCCGTACTTGCAAGCTCAGCGTCTAAAAGCTGGCTCCTCGAAATTTTGTATGAAACCTGGGAGCAGATGAGTGATCAGCTTCCGAACGCACTCAACATTTTTCTCTTAGGTGGGTTCAAGGAGGGATTCAAAGTATCTCTGGTCAAGCGTGGCTGCTGTCCAACTTTACAAGAACACTGTTAATACGAGGAATGCTTGACCTCCAGCCACGAAGAGGCTGACCAACGCCTATGACACATGTCAAGTACGCTAGCCATTACGCTTGTAGCATCGTAGCATCGTTGTGCATGCCAACGACACAGACGTGGCAGTAGCCTTTGTTCATTTTTTTGAAGAGCTTCAAGCTGAAGGACTGAACGAACTTTTCTTGAAGTTCCCGAATTACATTATCCCAGTACACGAGCCGGCGGATGGAGTCCACTTGTCCAAAGAGGAGCAGATTATGTTACCGTTCGTGCACTGTCTGTCAGGCTGTGACACAACGAATTTCTTCTTCGGCGTCGGGAAAGCTTCTTTCTTAAACACTGCGGTGTCTTCAACTTTTGCCTCAAAATGGTGTCGGTGACGGAGCAGATCAAGGATGCAGAAGGGAAGCTTTCAGTCGACGTGTTTAGAGAATTTTACGACCTATCAAAATTCCTAGTCATTGTAAACAATACGGTAAACAGGCCGGATTCAATTCACTGGTGCCATAAACAAGATGTGAAAAGACTTCCACCTTCTGACAACACCTTCGAGCCATGCATACGAAGAGCCATATTCGCTACATGGATAATCTTGTCGTCAGTACAGGCTCGGCCGAGCATTCCAGATCCACTTCTCCTTGGATGGAAGATGGCTGAAGGGGGAGTAGATGCGGTTGCCTCAAACTGTAAAGAAGCATCAAGCCTGGAATCTTACTGCAGATGTAAAAGTGGATGATGCAGGAAAGACTGTAGCTGCTCAAAAATGAAAGGATGCTGCAGCTTATGCTTCTGCTGCAGAACGAGGAGGGCATGCAGGGAGTCTAACCTTGCCCCATCTGAATTCTCGGAAGAATAAAATGAGGAATATTTGTGAAAATTTTATTTGATACCTTTTACTTTTAATTGCAACAGGTCCCTAATCAGTTACTATTACCCAATTTTACGGGCAGGCCGAGTAAGACAACTCCAATGTGCCGACTGAATCCATCTGTGAAGCAGAATTCTTTTATGTAGTAAATAGCTCAGTCGTATTACTGGCAAATTAGGTCTCAAAAAGGTAATTGAAGACGCCTTAGTACACCAGAAAACATATTCGTCCATTCAAAAAAAAAAAAAAAAAAAAAACTTTTTTTAGTCAACATTTTTTTAAACCTATTTTTATTTTTAATTAAAAGTTAAAAATTTTAAACAGTTAGGAAGTTTGAAGTATTCCTACCCTTTGAAGAAAAAAAAAATATTAGCCTTTGTCCCTTTTCACAATACGGCCAGTGATCATTTCAGTGACACTACAAAAAAAAAATCGCAGACCTTTAAAAAATTAAAATAGTTTATATGTTTTTTAGCTTGAATTGTACGGAATTGAATGCACTTTCTTTTCGAATATGAAAAAAATTTGTTAACTTGAAGAAAGTTAGAGCTTTTAGCTTTTCTTTGAGATATTTATTGAATTTTACAGCACTTATTTTGAAACTGCAGTAAATAGAGAAAAAATAGTGTTTTTTTTTCAATTTAAAAATCATATTCTTGTAGATCTAGATCTCTTTTTTCGAATGATATAATATTGCGCCAGATTCCTCATCCCAAGAAGTCGCAAAAAAATCCTGAATGGTCACACTTAGTTATAGGCTAAATGTGGCGTTTTTGGCCTTTATCTCAGAAACGCCCCAACGGCGAACATGCGCCCTACAATATTCGTTTTCAGCATGGTCGTCTACCCTAGGATCCGTCCTCGGCATTTTTGTACCTTCCGGTATGGGTGGATGCACGATACAGAATCTGGCGCTGTGAATATGTATACTATATTTTTTTTATTGTATTCTATACTTAAAATTTTAAAATTGTGTAGGGTGACATAATAGCATTTGAGCAAGCAAAATGAGAAAAGTAGACATTTTACAATGTTCATAGACATATAAATATAACATTGAAAACCTTTGCACAGCAGAGCTTAAAAGACTTAAATAACCTAAATACTTTAAATACTTAATATTTAAATAATAAATACTAAAAACTTAAATAAGAGCTTAAATGACCTTTTGAGGCATCAATTGATAAAGATGTGTTCAGTCTTTAACATCATACTGTACTAATCGAACAAAAATATTTGCTTACGTAATAATTACTATGTAAGGAACAAATTATAGAGCGATCATAGAAGTGAAAAAAAGCTATGCGTAAGGAGATAAAAGAGAACATAGATTAGATTATACTATTTTAATCAAAACAAGGGACGCTTAAATTATAATAGTCGTAAATTACAGGATTATTAAAAATACGGACGAGGGAGAATACAGATTAAACTCATTTTATATTAGTTAATTAAAAAACAGGCCAGAATCTTGCATGCTTCTAACAAATAAATAAATAAAGAAATTATGGACTTCCTAAGCACAAAGATTTAAGATTTATAAATACAGGTCAAAAAGAGATAAAATTTGGGAAATGTTTAAATACGCAAAGCACAAACTCTTCCAGACAAAATAGAGATACAAAATTGAGCAACGAAATATAAAAAATAAACTGTAAATTCAAAGAAAGTAATTTCAAAACTTAAGTTCTAAAGATAGTTTGTTTATTTTTCTCGTCTTTGCTACTTTGTAGCGATAGAAAGCCAAAGCTCTTCTTTTAACATTGAGAATCTTTGCACAGAAGACACCG
The DNA here is from genome assembly GCF_032884065.1 of Artemia franciscana. Lineage (NCBI taxonomy): Eukaryota > Metazoa > Arthropoda > Branchiopoda > Anostraca > Artemiidae > Artemia > Artemia franciscana. The sequence goes on from NC_088865.1 coordinate 4,531,131, forward strand.
TTGCATCAGGTCTTTTAGGAGTATTTACGCGTATCGTGTTAGGTCAAATGATTATTGTTGATTTGCGAAGTGGAATATTACATTGAGTTCAACTTCATACGTTTTGCGCTAAACACTTCAAAGATTTGTTTTTTTCTATAAATCTGTAAACTAATTTGACGGGTTTCCCATCATAATCTTTACAATTTATGATACACAACAGTTATCCACCATTTTAATATGAGTGAATGCTTCAAACTTTAATGGAAACACAAATTGTTCGAAATGATCGCTTTGAAATTTCCTAACCTTTAGAAAAAAGCACATAATAAGACACATTATCGGCTTTCCATTTTTTCCTGCTAGCTTTGTTTTTGCAATTTTGATAATTTCATAGATGGTGGGTAAGAAGTGAAATTTTGAAAGTAAAGAACATGCTTAAGCTATAATTAAAACATCATCATAGCTACAAAAGGCTGTTCTATCGCTTAATTCTGAAAGGAGTAACCAGAAACTCTTACCCTTAATCCAAGGACTTCAAAGAGCTAAGTGAATCAAAACTCCAGGGCTATAGCCAAAACTGGGGCTAATAGATTTGTCTTTGAGGGTGGGTTCTGGGTTTATTAATTTATTAGCTTGATAAATTACGATTATCCGGTAAATTTTTGGTGGTTGGTCATATTAGACTAATTATCATACAGTTACAAATATCATGGTTATTTTTCTGACAATGCACTTCCTCTTTCCCCTTCTGATGGTCCCAGATATAGGCTAGCCCTAGGAATATATAAAATCTTAAAATAATAATGGTAAAACCTTAAACATAATGAAGACAAACCTTAAAGATAATTCTTACTTTATAGCCTAATATGACTATTTGGCTAGAGAACCAGGCTAACTGGAGAGAAAGAAACATGTATTTGCCTAGATATGACTAGCATGAGGAAAAAGTTTGTTTGTGATGAAAATGAACATTATATTTAGATTCAGGATGCAATTCTGGGCATATATTTGCACAATAAGGGGCTGTGGGTATATGCTCAGTAAATATAGCCTATAGGTTCTTCAGAAATTCACAAATTTCTTAGAAAAACTTCAAAAACAAGGAAAAAAGTAAAGACAAAAATTTTTCCTCTGCAAGATGTGTTAATTATCATTATTCTGCACATTATGGAGTAAGAATTGTTTTCAAGCATATTTCTTTATGTCCAGCTGGACTCCTAGGCTTATAATAACCTACTGGCTGGCTAATTTAAAGATTTGTATATATATATATATATATATATATATATATATATATATATATATATATATATAAATATATATATATATATCTATGTCTATATATATAAAAATAAGTTGTTTGTTTCTCAATTTACAGGTACACATGTTGTAACAATTGTGATATATTCTGAGAATAGATTGAAAATATGTAATTTGGACTATATGTCAGGGCTGCATACAAAATGTGTTAGCTATGGTTTTTTTGCATATCATGAAGTAAGAATTGTTTTCTTAAGAAAGGAAATATATAATTTTGGCTATTTATTTGCACATTTGGGGGGCTAGGGGCAAATCATAACAAAGCTGCATATACACTGGGAGAATAGATAGGAAATGTGTAATTTGGGCTATATATTTGCACATTAGGGGGGGGGGGGGTAAATTATAGCAAGGCTGTATACAAAATGTGTTAACTATGGTTATTCTACATATTATAAAGTACAAACTCTTTTCTTAACATGTTTCCTTCTCTCCAGGTAGCTATCTAGGCAAGTACCTGGAAATGTAATAAGAAAACAATTCTTACTTTTTATGTGCAAAATAATCATAGTTAACACATTTTGTATACAGCCTTGCTATAATTTACCCCCCCCCCCTAATGTGCAAATATATAGCCCAAATTACACATTTCCTATCTATTCTCCCAGTGTATATCAGTTGTTTCAACCTGTGTTTTGAATCAACTACATTTAAACAAAAACTAGAAAAATAAGTTATGGGTGGCAGAATGTATTGAAAAATATATAACTTGGGCTACATACTTGCACAATAGGGGGGGGGAGGTAAAGGATTGCAAGATTGCATGCAAAATGTGTTAACTATGGTTTATATGCATATTATGAAGTAAGAATTGTTTTCCTATCATGTTCCCTTCCATTATTATCCACTTTATAAAACTATACAAATAATATATTTTCTTCCAATTTTGAAATTAACCACAGGAAAAACTAAATTTTGTAGAATCAAGACTACAAAAATCCATTCAAACAGAGAAACTGGAGACTATTAGACCCTCAAGATCAAGGGGTGCATTGTCATTGTTTTGAAGGAAGGCTGCTAAACAAATTAAACTAGTGCTATTAGTTACCTTCCAGTACTAGTTTATAATCACTTCTCCTCAGAGGGATACCCTGTGAAATTTTGTGAATGACTTTTAAGAAATTAAGTAAATATTTAGATTAACAGAGTATTCAGATAGCTAAGAAACAATCTCACCTCCAGAATCAGAATTTTATCCTGAATCCAAATTTATTTAGATGCAGCTTATTGAGTAATGAAGGCTGACTCAGCTAAAAGTTTGATTGTGTTTATGTTGATAACCCACAATAGGCCTAATGTTTTTGACAAGGTTTCAATGCTTCTACTGCTGAAAAAATGCCAAAATTAGGAGATTAAATTGAGAAATGTGGCTTGGATTACAGATAGGTCACACAATGTTAGGATTGGTAAGGCTTTATTTAACCAGTTTAATGTTTTGAGTGGGGCTCCTCAGGGTAGTTGCTTGGGACCAGTTTTGTTTTGCAGGTTGATAAATGGTTTGCCTCAGGTAATTCAACAAAGTAAAACAAAAATGTTTGCAGACATTATAAAGCCTTAAAAGGACATGTATTCCCTAGATGGTGTGGCTCTTCTACATTAAATGAAGATTTAAATGTGTTGGTTAATTTGTGTAATTTAAATTCATGGTTTATCAATCAGGAAAATGCTATGTAGTGAATTATCTGATGAAGGCAGTAGCATCCTAGTATTCCATTGGTAATATAGTGATAAGTTTGGTTGATTCTATTAAGGAACTTGGTATTGCTAAGCTACCAAGATAATGCAAATAAGACTTTGTACTAGTGCTGCAAACTTTTTGCTAAATGAATGTGTCCCCTGAGCATCCAAAAATGTGCCGTTTTTAGCTAAGATAGATAAAAAATACTCTTTTTTAAGTGCCCTAATTGGTATTTTTTTTTGGGGGGGGGATCCTGTCCTCTTCCTAGAAGTTCAAAAATACATTTCCCTTCTCACTCTACATTTTATTCATCTCCTGGCCATAAAACAAAACAGGGTATACTGACTTAGCTGTATACAAAAACTATCTCCTTTTAATGAAATCTCTTGACTGCATTCAATTTCTACAATAATAAGATATGGTAACTCGTCTTTTGAAAAAAGCTTTTACTCCCTTGTGACCATCTAAAAGCAAACTGATTGACCTGCTCTCAAGGTAGCATCTATAGAATCACATCATTGTCTCCAGATTAGCTATTGGCAGGCTGAATTTCTCCAATGTTCTAATTTACATAAAGTAAGGTTTATTTTGTTTGTTACTACCAATTTGTAATCATTAAAAAATTGAGTGCTAATTATTGATTATCCCAATGTTACTTATAATTATCAATTTATTGTTCTTGCAGACTTAGAAGAAAAAGTCATAAGTTGAACTATTCAATGGATCTTCTAATTCAAGATTATTTGAAGATCTTTCATGAAATAGCATCATTGTTTCAATACAATGAACTGGAATCTAGTCTTCAAAAACAAGTCCAAAATATTCAAGATTTAAATGCTCAACTGTGTTCACTGAGAAGGCAAGTTGTTTTAAACTGCTTTTCTTAATCCATAATATTGTATCAAATAAAGAAAATATAGAAGATCAAGCTTTGCTGGGTTATGGGCATGGGTATGGTATAAGCAATGGGGAACTTGAAATATACTACAGACAGGCTATATTTTTGCATGCTTCTTGTAAAACTTTCTAGGTGTTCCAAACAGACTGGACTGGTTATTTAGTTCTACTTCTCTATTACCAACATTGATTATTATATATATTCTTCTTAATTTAAATTTTATAATGTGTTTTCTATGAGGTGGGGCTTGTGAGGTGTTTCAGGCAGGCCAAACTGGCTATTTAGGCCTACATCTCTGTTATCAGCATTGATTGTAATAAATATTCTTCTTAATATAAATTCTATGAGGTATGGCCTGTGAGGTGTTTTAAGCAGGACAAACTGGCTGTTTACTGCTCCATCACCATCATTGATGGTAATAAATATTCTTCTTAATTTAAATTCTTTAGATGTTTTCTATGAGGTGTTTCAAGCAGGCCAAACTGGCTATTTAGGTTAACTTCTCTTTCTCCATTATTGATTGTAATAAATAATCTCCTCAATTTAAATTCTCTTAGGTGTTTTCTATATTGTTTGGCTTTTGAGGTGTTTTCCAAGCAGGCCAAATTGGCTATTTAGGTCTACTTCTGTATTACTAGCATTAACTGTAATAAATATTCTTCTTAATTTAAATTCCGTAAGGTTTTTCTATGAGGTGTTGCTTGTGAGGTATTTCAAGTAGACCAAAATTGCTATTTAGGTCTACTTCTGTATTGCCAGCATGGATTGTAATAGATATTCTTCTTAATTTAAATTCTATTAGGTGTTTCCTATGAGGTGTGGCTTGTGAGGTTTTTCAGGCAGATCAAACTGGCTTTTTAGGTCTACTTCTTTATTGCTAGCATTGATTGTAATAAATAGTCTTGTTAATCCGAATTCTCTTAGGTGTTTTCTAGGAGTTGTGGCATGTGAGGTGTTTCAAGCAGGACAAACTGGCTATTTAGGTCTACTTCTGTATTACTAACATTGATTGCAATAAGTTTTCTTCTTAATTTAAATGTTTAATTTAGGTGTTTCAAGCAGGCCAAACGGGACATCCCCGGATGGTACCATCAAAAATCAAATCAACCATTTCCTGATCTGCCAGAGATGGCGAACATGCCTAAAAGACGTTCATAGTTTCCGAAGCGCCGACGTGGGTTCAGACTAGCCAACGTCTAGTCTGAATTCAATTTCAGTCACCACATTGAAATTGAAGCTGAAGTCTAATAATTGGAAGCTGAAGACGGACATACTCAGAAGCTTTGACATGGACAAACTAAGTGACAAGGGCTTCCCATATTCATTTGGCATCAAGGATATGGCCACCGATATCAGGATATCAGCTACACAGATATGGCCAAAGAAACCCTTGGAGTTAGAAAGCAGGCTAAGCAACAGTGGATATTTATTGAGACCTGGGATCTCATAGAAAATTGCAAGAAACTGAAGTCAAGCTCCCTTGGAGAAAATGGCCACTCAGAGGTGACTAAGTGCTTGGCCTATAAAGGGGTTGATAGAAATGTAAAGAAAAGTGCTAGCTCCGACAGACGGCAATACATGAGCGAAAAGGCCAGACAAGCCAAAGAAGCAGCAAGGCGTTGAGACACACAAACCGTTATTGCCTTACCAAAGAAATAGTAGGCAAGTCAAGTATCCAAGAATGACCGGTGAAAGATGAAAATGGAAGGCCCCTGACAGATCCGGAAGAGCAAAAGAAAAGGTGGGCGAGATATTTCAAGGCCTAGGGTAAATCGCCCAGCGCCAGGGGTCCCGCCAGATGTACCAAACCAGATATACCATTACTAGCATTGATTGTAATAAATATTCTTTTAATTTAATTTCTCTGAGGCATTTTCTTTGAGATGTGGATTTTGAGGTGTTTCATGCAAACCATCCTGGCTATTTAGGTCTATTTCTGTATTACTAGCATTGAGTGTAATAAATATTCTTCTTAATTTGAATTCTCTGAGGTGTTTTCTATGAGGTGTGGCTTGCAAGGTGTTCCAAGTAGGCTAAAGATGCTATTTATGTCTAATTCTCTATTACCAGGATTTATTGTAATAAATGTTCTTCTTAATTGCAATTCTACAAGGGTTTTCTATGAGATGTTGCTTGTGAGGTGCTTCAAGCACAGCCAAATTGGCTATTTATGTCTTTTTCTCTATTACCAATATTGGCTGTGATAAATATTCTTCTTAATTTAAATTCTAAAAGGCTAAGCACTAGTGGTGGGTGATATTGAATATTGATATCGATATATCGCACCAAACATAGATATCGAATATCGAGACGTAAATATCGATATCGAAAACGATTTTATATGGGCTTTATTTGGAATTTACTGGTGAACATCCAGCTTAAAAGATCAAACAGAGGAATTTTTTCGTAAATGGTCGAGAAGAAGAATGATGTATTCAACCCACTGACTCATCTATGCTGATACACAGCATGCACAGCTGTATTCAAAAGTTGTTGTATTTAGTGAGGACTCTCAAATGTTGCTGAGAACCTTTGGAAGTCTTGGCTAGATAAAACACCTTCTAGGCTTATAGGCCTTTTTCAGATCACACTTGTCTCTATTTCCATACTTCAATTCGCGTTTCAAGAGATTATATATTGCCCCTGACGATCTTCTCAAAGTTAAGAGTAAACTGGCAAGAGACATGGATTTGGCCTTACTGGAATCTGTATCAACAGGTGTAAGTACCCTGACAGACCCTGCAATTTGGCCACTACAGAATCAAGCCAGTTCGTGGAGATTACATGACTAAGTTTCAGTAATCAACGTAAGGCAAGCTTCGTCAGCTGCTGCATCTGTCACAGCTTTCCAGACTTTCAGTAGGGAGTCTTTAGCTCCAAGAAAAACTGATCCAGTCAAGGCATGGAAGTCTTGTAATATGGTCTCAGAGATACCTATATAAATTTGTCATAAAATTAATGGCCATGTCAGCCACCAATGCCCTTTCTGAGAGTGGATTCCAAGCCTGATCAGTTAATCATACAGCTTGTGGCAACAAACTGTAAGTAAGGAGCAGCTCGGCCAAATAACAACCGAAGCTGTAAAGCACGGAATTTTGATAAAGATAGGTACCTCAAGTGAATTGGTTTTTACGGCTACACCGGATATATAATATTCATTCAAGTCTCATGCATCCATCACAAGCCATTGAAGTATGAGAAAATTTTTTAACTTCTGAGAAAGGACGAAAACGCCCCTAAAAAGTCAAAGAATCTCAATAAAAATCGTACCATCAGATTTGGCATATCAGAGAACCTTACTGTAACGGTTTCTATCTTCCATCAGGAAAAATGTGAAATTTTGTAATTTTTGCCAGAAGAAAGATTTTTTGGTATTTTTTTTTTGTTATAGTGATCGAATCGAACCAATGGTCATATAAGATCGGGAAAGAGCTTGCTCAAACGAAAATGATAGTTCTAGTTCCCTGTTTTTTGACCAAAACGTTTGGGGGCAGCTAGATCCCCCTTCCACGCCCCTTATTTCCCAAAGTCATCTGATCAAAACTCCAAGACAGCCATATTGATCAGCATAGTTGGAAAGTCAAGTAATCATGCCTTTGGTGATGATGTGGCCCTGCAAGTCCTGGGGAAAAGGCTGTAAGTCATAAAATATGTCTAGTATCTTCATTTGGTATCTGTTTTTGGGAAGAAAAGACGTTTTTTGGGAGGTGAATTTTCTGCTGTGGGGGTTTTCATGAAGGGAGAAATTTCTGGGATGAACTTTCAAAGGGAAACCATACACGGGGGAATTCTTATACTAAATTCTTTTTATTTGACTTATTTTCTCTTTGCCAATTTAATTTTAAATGTGGCGATATACCGGGAAAAATGCCTAGGCAACATTTTCAAAAGAGTTGAAATTGTCTGTGCGAATTTTCTCGCTGGGGGGATTTTTTACGGGAGAGATTCTCTATGGGGGAATTTTAAGCGAGAGAAACTTTCCATTGAGAGGGGAGAATTTCCAGGAAACATTTTCAGCAAGGATGGAATTGTCTGGAGGAAGGGGGATCTTACTCGGGAAGAACTTTCCAAGGAGGAATTTTCTTGGGGGGAGGGATTTTCTATGGATAGAAAAGGCGGATTTTTTAGCATTATTTGAAAAACAATTTAATAAAAAAAAAATTTCAACTAAAAGTAAGGAGTAATATTTAAAGTTAAAATGGACCGAAACTGTCTCATGTATGAGGAGTTGGCTACTCCTCATGAGGAGTTGGCTCTTATACTATATAGTATGAGAGAATAGTATAAGGTGGATTTTGCTAAACACACTTGCTCTCAACCCTTTTTCTTCTATAATCTCAAATATCCTGGTAAGAATTTCTCAGTCAAAGTTCGCTTATAATTGTTGCTGTTATAGTTCATAAAGAGGAAGGCCTATACCCACGTAGTCGGCACATTGGTAAACATTGAGAGGAATTTGTGAGTAAACCAACATAATTTTTTTTATGTCTAAGCCATTAGATATACCATCTAGCCTAAGAGAGATAAGGTGTCTGATTCAAAGGTGATGATTTGATTGCTATTGGCTGTAGTATTTTATGCATCAAATTTATTCGCTACTAAATTCCTTCTCCAAGCTCTGAATCACACCAAAATTTCTTTGTTGAATAAAGAGTTGTTATATAGTGAAAAAAGAAATCACAAGTGCAACAGCACAAACACAGAAAAAAACACACCATAAAACCAAGTATAAAAAATATAAACTATAGAAAATAATAACTGTTAAATAATATATAAGATATAATAAATAATAGATAATATATACAAAAAAAATATTTAACATATAAACAAAACAAAAAGAAAGACGGAGAAAGGAAGACAGTCCTCCTACATTAGTAATCAAAATAGATCAGTACTTGAACGATGCCTTAACCCTACTCATCCATCCATTCACATAGTTGAAACAGCATAGCCATGCACAATCAACCGCAAAGAATAACCCATGGACAAGCAGTCGTGTCGTAAGAAAATATAAGTCGTCATATACCGAATATTCAAAACAATAAATAAGACAAATAGTTCAAAGGCGACCACCCAACGCAAGGGCTCATTAGGAGAATACGCGCTTGCCTATAGGGTGTTGGTACTTTAAATTCCCTACCCAGGCAAGTTGCGTGCCTACCATATGTTCCCTGTGGTATCCCCGTGCTTGGTATCGCCCCCAAAATATTAGGGATTCGGAATTTTTATTCTGAAAGAATTCTGAACTCTTCCTCTTGCTCCAGAACTGAGACGTCTACAGATATTTACCCCAGTGAAAATTTAATACCTTTTAGTTTGAACAAAACTCTAGAATATAATCATGTAGGTAGTAAACAACAACATAGATAAAATATAACCTAAAGCATAAACCTAAGCACTAGAAACAAGGAAATGTGGTTATTCTGTATTTATAAGCTTTGGTATTTTAGCTAACTAGTATTGCTGATGGGAAACCATGCATTGAGTTGATTTTGCTGAAAAAGTTCTTCATTAAAAAGTATCGAGGAAGGAGAGCAAGTAAGCATTAAGTTGCCCCCCCCCCCCCCCTTACGCATATGTCTAGTCTAAATCAGTATAAAATCATTGAAACATTTAAAGTAACAATAATAATAATCTAGCTGGAAATTAACGGCCAGAAGTTTGAAAGACTTTGGCTGTAAATCTTTAATAGAATTTAAATAAGCTTTCTTAGTGTATTTTTTTCTTTTAATCTTTGAATCTTTATTCTTTTTTTATGTGGTTTCTTTGCCTTACCCTCGCTTAATTTCATTCAGATTTATACTCAGATTGTGTTTTTCCTGTTTGCTCTCTCTCTCTCTCTCTCGTTCTGTCTCCATTGCTTTCTTTTTATGTCTATCTTTCCCTTGATCTACCTATCTGTTCCTTATTTTCTATTTCATATTAGAAGGCTGCATGTAGTTTTTTTTTTATCTTTTGACACGTCACAAGCTTCCGTGTCAGAAATTTGTTTCCCACTTTATTTTGTAGCTCTTTCAGTAAAGTAAATCGTTAATTTTCTGATTGAAATTTAGTTAAGTTGAACTCTAGTGAAGTTTTAGTTAGGTTGAAGTTGAATGTACAAAATCTCTTTAACAATTTGAAGTTTAGTTGCTCATTTGTTCTCTTTTTTATCTCTACCATTTTATCAAATTTCAGGGTTCCTGCTTCGAATCCACTTTTGAATAGTAAACCCCTCTTAAAATTTGCACTTGAAAAGAAGATTGCTTACTCACTTCAAGAAGATTTTGAAAAACTGAATAAATTAATGTAAGTGTGGTTTAACTCTTCATTGTGAATAGAAATATTGGGTAGTTGTAAATTATTATTGTTATTAGTGGACTTCTTGGTATGCTATGTGTCATAGCTTCTTATCAAGCAGTTCGTGGTAACGAACTGTAAGTAAGGAGCAACCCGGCTCAATAGTAACCGAAACTGTAAAAACGGAATTTTGGTACCAACAGATACACCAAAAGAATCGAATTTTTGTGCTAATTTTAAATATATAAGTTTCATCAAGTTTAGTCCTGCTCACCAAAAGTTACGAGCCTGTGAATAGTTGCCTGATTGTCGAAAAAGAGGGAAACATCCCCTAAAACTCATAGAATCTTAATGAAAATCATACTATCCCATTCAACATATCAGAATCCTACTGTAGAAGGTTCATTATTCTATCTGCAAAAACGTGAAATTTTGTGATTTTTGCTAGATTAAAGATCATGGATGCGTTTTTATTTGTTTGTTTTTTTCCCGGGGGAAAGCGTTTTGACCCAGTGGTCCTAGAATGTTGCGAGAGGGCTCATTAGAACAAAAATGAAAATTTCTAGTGCCCTTTTTAAGTGACCAAAAATTGGAGGGCAACTTGGCCCTCTCCAATGCAGATTTGTTTCTCAAAGTCACTGGATCAAATTTTAGATAGCCATTTCGTTCAGCATAGTCGAAAAATCCAATAATTATGTCTTTAAGGACGACTTAATCCTCACTTTCCTCAGGGGAAGGGCTGCAAGCTATGATTTTTGCCCATTGTTTCTATATATTATTGGTTATTGAGAAGTATACAGACGTTTTCAGCGGGGATTTTTCTGGTGGGGGTGGGTCGGGGAGAGAGTTATGTGGGGAATTATTTCATAGGGGAAGAGAAGTTTCCATGAAAGCAGTACCAGAGTTCCCAGCATTATATAAAAAACGATCAGAAATTAAATTTAAAAAAAACTAGTTTTTTCAACTGAAAATAAAGAACAACATCAAAACTTAAAACGAACAGGAATTGTTACTTATATGAGTGGGTTCGCCCCGTCTTCAATACTTCGCTCTATACGCTAAAGTTTTTAGTAGTTTCAAAAGAGCTATTTATTCTAATTAAACGGCCTTTGTGATTCAGGGGTTATTCTTAAAGAATTGGAAGAAAATTCAAACTTAAGCGTAAAGAGTGAGGTATTGACGAGGGGGTGAACCGCCTCTTACATAATAATAATTTCTGTTCGTTTTCAATTTTGATGTTGCTCCTTACTTTCAGTCGAGAACATAGTATTAAATGAGAATTAACTATGCATTAGACCATAGCATTAAAATATACTTAAGTTTTCTTATATTAAATAGTAAATGTATTAAATATATAAGATTGTGTAACTTCAAATTTACCCAGCTCAAACAATCAAATCTCATTTTCAGTGATCTTGGTACTATGAATAGGTGTGTTTTATTTTTTGTGCTTAGCATCCTTCTTCTCCTTATTGAGTTTAGTGTGGGGATGTTTTTTCAAACTTTCCTACATAAGAGACTTATATTAAGACGTGCTGAGATAAATCCTGTGATCGTCTCTCAAGGTGGTAATTATTGCCAACTCTCACCCTACACACCACTCCACTTTCAAACCTATCATTGATTAGATATAAGAAAAGTTAGTATCACATTATCAATCCAATAGTTAGTAGGTAATAGGTAATTAGTATAGTATATTAATTAGTAATATGGGAATAGGTAATTAGTAAAGTATATCAATTAGTAATATAGGAAAAGGTAATAGGTAATTAGTATCGAATAGTATAAGAATAAGAATAGGTAATTAGTATATAGGTAATAGATAATTAGTATAGTATATTAATAAGTAATTTAGGAATAGGTAATAAGTAATTAGTATAGAATAGTATAAGAATAAGCAATTAGCATATAGGTAATTGGTAATTAGTATAGTATATTAATTAGTAATATAAGAATAGGTAGTAGGTAATTAGTATAGAATAGTATAAGAACAGGTAATTAGTATATAGGTAATTAGTATGGTGCATTAATTAGTAATATAGGAATAAGTAATTAGTATAAAATAGTATAAAGATAGGTAATTAGTATATAGGTAATAGATAATTAGTATCATATAGAATAAGAATAGGTAGTTATTATATGGGTAATAGGTAATTAGTATAGAATAGTATAAGAATGAGAATAGGTACCTAGTATAAGAATTGGTAATTAGTGTATAGGTAATAGGTAATTAGTATAGGATATTATAAGAGTAGGTAATTAGTATATAGGTATTAGATGCTTAGAATAGTACATTAATTAGTAATATAGTATATAGGTATTAGATACTTAGCGTTGTATATTAATTAGTAATACAGGTATAGGTAATTAGTATAGAATAGTATAATAAAAAGAATAGATAATTAGTATATAGGTACTAGATAATTAGTTTTGCTTATTTGTTTTCATGCTTTAACTTGGCATCACAGACAAAACTGTAGCACTCCCTAAAAATCTTAGGCTTTCAAACACCCAGCTGAAACATCTTAGACAATTATAGTTTTCAGGCAGGAACAGGTTTAAGATGAGACCCGGAGGGGAAAAATGTTTTTAATTTTATGTCCTTGGTACATTAACTATTCCTAAAATATATGGATAAACCAAATAAACATGAAAACGGTAGTAGGACTAACACCCAACATAGTTTTCGCTTCAGACAATTATAGTTTTCAGGCATGAACAGGTTTAAGATGAAACCCAGAAGTAAAAAGTGTTTTTATTTTAATGTCCTTGGTACATTAACTACTCCTAAAATATATGGATAAACCAAATAAACATGAAAACGATAGTAGGACTAACACCCAACATAGTTTTCGCTTCAGACAATTATAGTTTTCAGGCATGAACAGGTTTAAGATGAAACCCGGAGGGAAAAAGTGTTTTTATTTTAATGTCCTTGGTACATTAACTATTCCTAAAGTATATGGACAAACCAAATAAAAATGAAAACGGTACTAGGACTAACACTCAACACAAAAACTTGGCCAATACTGAAATATAGTAAGTCACAAAATACAAAAACATTTATTTTGATGTACAATTAAATAAAATAATTTTATTAGAAGACCCAGCCAAGTATGCTCAAGATGTAGGGGAAAATGTTGAATTTAGAGAATCTGGTAGCTACTTTCATGGTTTAGCCCTTGCCTTTGTATACATTTGGACAAACTTATGTGGCTTGAATTCTTTGTGATCAGAGTAGTAATAAATTATGAAAATCTTCAAGATTTTAGAAGCGCCTTGGACCTGAGCCCCCCCCCCTGGTGTAAAACTAGACAATCTTATAGCTATTTTCATAGAAGACTTTAGGTTTAGCCCTCGCCTTTGTATACATTTGGACAAACTTATGCTGCTTGAATTCTTTGTGATCAGAGTAGTAATAAATTATGAAAGTCTTCAAGATTTTAGAAGCACCTTGGACCTTAGTGCCCCCCCCCCCCCTGGTGTAAAATTAGACAATCTTATAGCTATTTTCATAGAAGACTTTAGTTTTAGCTATTACATTTGTATATATTTGGACACACTTATGCGGCTTGAATTCTTTGCGATCAGAGTAGTAATAAAATATGAAAATATTCAATATTGTGGAAGCGCCTTGGACCTGAATCCCCCCCTCGTGGTTAGGGAAGTATATAAGAAATTCGTTCAGGCGAGGCAGAACTATAAACGTTAAAGAAAAATGGTCTGGTTGTGTTGAAACACAAAAAAAGCATGAGAATATTTTTGAAAATTCTTCGAAGTTTCAGTGAACAACTATATAAACAGAAGACTACTTTATATTCAAACTTCTTACTTTGAAGTATTAGTCTATATTTCAAACTATTAATGTTAATGAAAAATCTGAGTATAAGCAATAGTAAGTGGAGATTAGTAAGTAATTGCAAGTAATTAGGAAGAAAGTGACAAGTAAAAAATAACTGAAAACTAAGATAAGTAAAACTATAAACGATGGAAGTTTGAAAGCAATATGTAGGCTACATAAAAGAACCTTCGTTTAATGTTGGTTCATATCGTTTGACAATTATTTAGTTTATAGATTTAGTTTAGAGCTTTCTATTCCAAGTTATCAGCGTAAAAAAAGGCTTTGGGAAAAGAAGGGGAAAATCCCCCCCCGAAATTGTTTTATTTGGTTGAAAATATACCTCCGAAATTGACTTCTATGAGAACCGGTGAATAAGATTTTAGTCCACTATGTCAAACCATGTGTCAAACGAGCAGGAATTATTCTATGCATATTTAATTGAAACCTAAAATCAAATTTAAACCTAAAAACCTAAAACCTAAAATCAAATTTTAAATCAAATCAAATCAAGTTTTAGATAGAAATTTTAATCAAATTAGAAAATTTTTAATCAAATTAGAAATTTTTTTATCAAATTAGAAATTTTTTAATCAAATTAGAAATTTTAATCAAATTAAATCAAATTTTGATAAAATCAAAATTTAAAATTAAAAACCAAACCAAAAATAAAAATCAAACCTAAAACCTAAAATCAAATTTTAGTCCACTATGTCAAACGAGCAGGAATTATTCTATGCATATTTAATTGAAACCTAAAACAATCAACAATTACAATTAACAGTGAGGCAGAGCTTAAAATAGACAATAAAAATATCACAAAAAGATGGCATTGCTGCCACTCCAACCCCCGCTAGAGTGGAATTTGTGCTTTACTGAAATCAACATATATAATTGTTGCACAGTTTTTTTTCATCATTATACTTTAGCATAAATAGCGAGGTATTTAGGAGGAGATAAATACCTTGCTTTTTATGCTAAAGTATTCTTAGTAATTTCAACTATTTACTCTACGGCCTTTCTGATTCAGGGGTCATTCTTAAAGAATTGAGACAAAACTTCTGATTCAGGGGTCATTCTTAAAGAATTGAGACAAAATTTTAGTCCACTATGTCAAACGAGCAGGAATTATTCTATGCATATTTAATTGCAACCTAAAACAATCAAAAATTACAATTAACAGTGAGGCAGAACTTAAAATAGACAATAAAATATCACAAAAAGATGGCATTGCTGCCACTCCAACCCTCGCTAGAGTGGCATTTGTGCTTTACTGAAATCAACATATATAATTGTTGCACAGTTTTTTTTCATCATTATACTTTAGCATAAATAGCGAGGTATTTAGGAGGAGATAAATACCTTGCTTTTTATGCTAAAGTATTCTTAGTAATTTCAACTATTTACTCTACGGCCTTTCTGATTCAGGGGTCATTCTTAAAGAATTGAGACAAAACTTCTGATTCAGGGGTCATTCTTAAAGAATTGAGACAAAATTTTAGTCCACTATGTCAAACGAGCAGGAATTATTCTATGCATATTTAATTGAAACCTAAAACAATCAAAAATTACAATTAACAGTGAGGCAGAACTTAAAATAGACAATAAAATATCACAAAAAGATGGCATTGCTGCCACTCCAACCCTCGCTAGAGTGGCATTTGTGCTTTACTGAAATCAACATATATAATTGTTGCACAGTTTTTTTTCATCATTATACTTTAGCATAAATAGCGAGGTATTTAGGAGGAGATAAATACCTTGCTTTTTATGCTAAAGTATTCTTAGTAATTTCAACTATTTACTCTACGGCCTTTCTGATTCAGGGGTCATTCTTAAAGAATTGAGACAAAACTTCTGATTCAGGGGTCATTCTTAAAGAATTGAGACAAAATTTTAGTCCACTATGTCAAACGAGCAGGAATTATTCTATGCATATTTAATTGAAACCTAAAACAATCAAAAATTACAATTAACAGTGAGGCAGAACTTAAAATAGACAATAAAATATCACAAAAAGATGGCATTGCTGCCACTCCAACCCTCGCTAGAGTGGCATTTGTGCTTTACTGAAATCAACATATATAATTGTTGCACAGTTTTTTTTCATCATTATACTTTAGCATAAATAGCGAGGTATTTAGGAGGAGATAAATACCTTGCTTTTTATGCTAAAGTATTCTTAGTAATTTCAACTATTTACTCTACGGCCTTTCTGATTCAGGGGTCATTCTTAAAGAATTGAGACAAAACTTCTGATTCAGGGGTCATTCTTAAAGAATTGAGACAAAATTTTAGTCCACTATGTCAAACGAGCAGGAATTATTCTATGCATATTTAATTGAAACCTAAAACAATCAAAAATTACAATTAACAGTGAGGCAGAACTTAAAATAGACAATAAAATATCACAAAAAGATGGCATTGCTGCCACTCCAACCCCCGCTAGAGTGGCATTTGTGCTTTACTGAATTCAACATATATAATTCTTGCACAGTTTTTTTTCTTCATTATGAAAATTAAAAACTGCCCAATTTACTTAACTTTTTTATATTTTATTTTTGTAACGATCAACTTATTTATTAATGTTATTATATTTGTGGCGATTGATTTTGTTTCATTAGTGTATTAATGGCAATTGGTAATAAAATTTTTCTTACTTTTAAGTCACATAGAATATCAAGTGGCTAAATGTTACTTCCAGTTTAAGCTTTTTTTTTAGTTTTTAGTAAAAGAACAAACGACACTCTGGCCTGTCAGGGAGTTCCAGAGACGACAACACCACAAAGTCTTCTATGAAAAATATCTCGCATATTTTATTTATTTTTCTTTTTTGTTTCAGACTTCGTTTTCATCTAATTTTTCTTTATTGTAAATCCATTCCTTTCAAATTTATAGAAAACAAGCAATTATCTAGCCAAAAATTGTAACTCAAGCATTCTGTCTAGTAGGTCAAGATTTCGTTCATTAAATTTTATAGTTTAAATCAATAGTTTAAAAGTGTCTAAACCATCAGCTCTGTTTAGTCCTGAGTTAAAAGATTATGGACAGGCATTTGTTCCAGTTTGTAGAATAGCTTTAGTTAGTGTCCTATCCTGGTAGAGCATACCAGATAAGTGTGTCACAGTAACAAAAGAATAACAGAAAGTAACAAAAGTAACAAAAAGTAACAGAATAGTAACAAAAGATATACAAAAGAATAACATCGCTGCAGTTAAGGTAAGAAGCGAGGTTAGTCGTTGGTTCGGTGTGGAATGTTGAGTTTTGTAGGGTTATATTTGTCCCCTATTTATTAAACTATTTGGTAGCATTACTCCTAAAGAATACAGCAACGAAAGTGCGAGAAAATAGTATTAAATGAGCATTATTTATATATTAGAATATAACATTAAAACATACTTAAGTTTTCTTATATTAAATAGTAAATATATTAAATATTTAAGATTGTGTAACTTCAAATTTACCCAGCTCAAACGATCATTTTTCATTTTCAGTGATCTTGGTACTATGAATCGGTGTGTTTTATTCTTGTTTTTAGAAACCTTCTTTTCCTTGTTGAGTTCAGTGTGGGGATGTTTTTTCAAACTCTCCTACGTAAGAGACTTGTATTAAAATGTGCTGAGATAAATCCTGTTATTGTCTCTCAAGGTGGTAATTATTGCGAAGTCTCTCAGACCCTACACACCACTCCACTGTCAAAGCTTATTATTGATGAAAACTAAGAAAGTTACTATTACATTATTAATCCTTATCTAGCATATCAGCGCTACTAGCAATGGCTCAGAAGGATCTTTATTCTTATTTTTTATTTGTTCATTCATTCATATATTCTTAGCTAAATATAAGCTGTAATGTGGGTACGCTGCATTTCCATTAATTTCTTCTGCCAAGTCATGCCGTATAGGCTGTTTATTTTTCGCTTATTCACACGTACTATCCGCTGATATCGTCCTTTTGTCTATCTGTATGTGTTTGAGAGTCATCCAGTTCCTGCTTGGAGGCTACAACATAGGGGAACCCGGGGTTTGAAGGAATATTTCCCATCTCCGTTTTCGCTACCAGTTTTGTCTCCAAGGAAGCCTTTTCGGCCTCTCTTGTCATCTAAGATGTTCGAATAATCCTCCATCGCTTCTTTTTCTGTCTCCGCCATTTTTTTTGGAGACGGGAGGTTTGATTTTCTGCATTTTAACATATTTTTATTTTAGTGACGTATTTTTTAAACATTATACTTAATTATAACAGAAGATTATAAGATATGTCAAACACTATATAAAACTAAGAATATAAGTTTTGAAATTACAGTTTTCCAAAGTTGTTTAAATTTTTAAAAAATTTTTCAGTGATTTTCAATCAACACATTAAAAAGTATTGTAGATTTTGAAGAAGATATAAAGAAATTTGACCTTCAGGAAGAAGCAGACAATCATAAAACTATTCAAAATTTTTATGTTAAAACTGTAATTTGGTTTGTAGTGTAAGTATAATTTGTAATAAGTGTAATTTGGTTGTAACTATGTAGCAAACCTTATAAAAAACGATTCATCTTACAAAAAGGGACTTTCACACGGAAATTCTGCTAACTAGAACGGCAATATTTGACCATGGTTTTTCAATTTTCGATCTTACAAAATAAAAAAAAGCAAAAAAAAACCCCCTCTATATATGGAAAAGAAAAATTATATAGAAAATTAAAATCTGTTTTGATTTGGGCGATTATATTTACCAAACCTTTTAATAAAGTTGTAATTTTACGAAAAACAGATAATACAGTGAAGTTCTTTTAGTTTCAACGGAAAAATATTGATTTTGTTTGTTCTTCTCAATAACGCCAGGAGATGAGGGCTCATTCGATTAGAAATTGAAAATTTAGTTTCCTTATCAAGAATCGTAATTGATTGGATTGAAGTAAAATGTATTTTTCCATAAACAAACACGGCAATTTTTACAGTATTTCATTCGTGTTACATCATACAAGATGGCATAGCACACATAAATTTCGAAAAATTCAAAAGTCGTTTACACGCAAGAGTGTTCATAGGAATAAACACAGGAACAAAAACACGAAAAGAGCTTGAGAACGAGGCAATACACAAAGGAAAGAACACGAAAATTAGATAGATAGACAATTTTTTATTTGCAACTATTACATAAATAACTTCCTTGCAAAATTAACTTAAATTTAACTTAAACAAAATTAATGGATCCGCAAAGATAACAAAATTAACAACTTGCAAAATTAATTTGCAACAATTACAATAACATAAAGTTCCAATGCTTTGGCGAGTTCGGTGCTTCTGGACGTGCTAGGATGATGAACATTGGCAGGCTTGTCAGGGACCTGCACAAATTGACTTGATAACAGTCGTTTCCGCGATTAGACCATCTGGGGGGGCTGGAGGGAAAGGAAAAAAATGACGTATTTTTATCTTAAGAATGGGTGATCGGATCTTAATGAAATTTGATATTAAAAAGACCTCGTGTCTTAGAGCTCTTATTTTAAATCACTACCGTATCCGTTGATATTGGGGGGGAGTTGGAGGGGGAAACAATCCTGGAAAACGCTTAGAATGGAGAGATCGGGATGAACTTGGTGGGAAAAATAAGCAAAAGTCATAGATACGTGATTGACATAACCGGAACGGATGCGCTCTCTTTGGGGCAGTTGGGTGGAGGGTTAATTCTGAAAAATTGGAAAAAATGAGAACTCACGAAGGAGTGATCGGACATGCCTGGTGGCATACTTTAGCACTGACAATGTTACAATGTTACCTACACTACAAAAATACACTACGAAGCTATAATTATGTATAAACTATATACGCTATAATTGTAATTAATTATCACGCTACACTACAAAAATAACACTGACTATATTACATACCTAGCTCTTATAAAATAAAAATAAATCAAGCCGAAGTAAATACAAGCCTACAGCATCAACATAAATATGCAAAAAAAAATCCCCGCAACTCATTAAACACAAATCCCCTAATCATTCGTTATATATTTGAAAACACGTCATAATATAAATCCGTCATACCTTTAATCCACGCACCCATTAATTTTGACAAATTTCAACTTTGCGATTATGTTTTTCAATTTTTAATAAACAGTAAGTTCGTTATTTCTGAAAAAATATTTTTATCACTGCGTCGATATTTTTTTTTAATAATTCTAATAACTCTCGCTTATTGCTACATTCTCATACTGATACTGGAATTGAGTTCCAAATTTTTGACCCAGTATGATGGATGCTGAAACCCGCTCTTGATGTAGGACGAATATCATACGTTTCGACATATCGACGTTTCGATGTCGGACGGAATTAAAATATTAACAAACACAAGATGAGACACAGGGAAAGTTACGGTGACACAGAAACAAAGGTGCAAAGGAACACAAACGTGAGGGTTGAAGCGAAAACTGGAAACAAAATGAGGGATGAATTACAGCACACAAAGATACTTTTCTGATTCTCATTTACTGGAGCTAAAATAGAGAAAAGAATTGTATTAAAAAAAATGATACAAGTATAATTTGAAAAGTTGCTTCTCTAACTATCCCAACTAAGAAAAAGCCAAGTGCTTTTTCCTGTATGTAATATGTATTAACACACCCTACGCACCACTCCATTATACAGACATAGGCATACAATACCACGGTCATACCCTATTATTGATTGAAACTAAAAAAAGTTACTACCATAATCCTTTTGATTAAAAGGAATAGAATTTGGGACAAAGTTTTTTTTTTTTAACGAAACAGACCGCTTTTTTTTAAGCGAAACTAATCTACACCTAAATTGAGAATATTTCAAAAACTCTCAGAAGCAAAAATATTTGAGCAAGTTAATAAATGTAGACGAGAGCATCAAAAACCATGTCTCTGGGGACGACATGATTGCTTTAAAGATTACACAACCATTGATATTGTTAAAAAAAGAAATCTTCACAATTTATTTCAAAGCTAAGAAAAATTTCAGAGATTGCTTGTGCTAAAAATGATTTAACAAATAATGTTCATGTTCAACTTTATCATTACCACATGGCGGTTTGAACTTTAGTCTCCTGAGAAGAGTACTAGAATTGCTATAGTGTGGTAACGGCTTTTGAAGGATACGTTGTGTGGTTTAACATTTTTATACGTGTGCTAATAATTCAAATTCCAAAGCAATAGTAGAAAAGTGGACAAGTTGTTTCTTTTTGAACCTGTATTTTTATTCAAAACTTACATTTCACCTATTTTAACAAACATGTAGTCCTGTAGTGGATCAGTGGGTTTGACCTTACTACCTTTTTAATCAAGGACTCAGAAATTGAACCTCATATATATATATATATATATATATATATATATATATATATATATATATATATACATATATATATATTATATATATATATATATATATATATATATATATATATATATATATATATATATATATATATATATATATATATATATATATATATATATATATATATATATATATATATATATATATGGTAAAATTTATCACATTTAGTTTACCTATTGTTGCTAAAAAGAGGAATATATTAACAGGATAAGTTTGTTTTGGTGTTACTTGGTTGTTCTACATTTGCTGGTTTCTTTTTTTCATAGGCATGTATTTTGGGGGTGATACCTGACACGGGGATGCCATGGATATTCTGTGGTAGGCACAACACTTGACTGGGTAGAGAATTTAAAGTGCCGAAACCCTATAGGCAAGTGTATTCTCCTGATGAGCCCTTGTGTTGGGTTGTTGCCTCTGTATTATTTGTCTTTATTGTTTGGTAAATGACGACTTATACTTATTGATGACATGACTGCCTGTCCATGGATTATTCTTTATGGTTGATTGTGTATGGCTATGCTGTTTGACCTATGTGGTTGTATGGATGAGTAGGGTTAAGGCCTCATTCAAGTGCTGGTCTATATTAACCACTAATTTAGGAAAACAGTTTTCCCTTTCTCCTTCTATCTCTTTTTTTTTTTTTTTTTTTTTTTTTTTTTTTTTTTTTTTTTTTTTTTTTGTGTTTGTGCTGTTATATTGATGATTTCTCTTTTCATTATATATATATATATATATATATATATATATATATATATATATATATATATATATATATATATATATATATATATATGTACGCACAAAATGTCAAATCCTAAATATGCTATATATTAGAGTAGCATCAACTTGGTGGCATTTTGATTCTCGTTCATTGTCAATAAAATCACTTTCTTTTACGGTGCTTGTACCCGTCAGCAACATAGCCTTAACCCTCAGGCTTGGATGACTTTCTTGCATATTCTCTCAGCAAAACCTCTGTCTTAGGAATTCCTTTTGCATTATAAAATTTACATTTCATATTGTAAGTGGGTTTCTAGCATGAAGTTAATTTAGGATCTCATATTCTGTGCCTAATTTATAAGGATTTCTATCTGTTATTTCAAGAACAAATGGAAAAATATATCTTCCATCCGTGCGAACTTTTTTTGCATTCGAGATTTGAGCTTTTACTCGTTACCATTTTTAGTAATTAAAAAGGGTAAAAAGAGTATTTTGAATTAAAGCACTTTTTTTTTTTTTTTTTTTTTTTTTTTTTTTTTTTTTTTTTTTTTTTTTTTTTTTTTTTACTGAGGTAGAGAGATGGTGAAGCTACCTTGCCTAGAGAATGAAACATTTGACATTCCAGTTCAGAATGCAAAGAATTCTGTAAAAGTAGTTTTCGTTGGAAATGACAAATCTTAAACCCTGTGTTGCCAAGATGAAGAACCAGAATGAGATGCCTAGTGTGCCAGAAAATGTTGAAAACAAGTTTAGAGTATGTGCTTCTCCTAGAAAATTTCGAGAGAACAGAGTTGAATATGTGGAACCAAGTTTTGGAATCTATTTTCCATTTAAATGTGATTCGCTTATTTTCCGATGAAATTGAGAAAAAGTAGAAAAGCCAAAAAAAACGGCAGACAGATTATAATTTGAAAATTTAGGCTAAAAAGATAGGATAAAGTATTCAAGTTCCCGTTTTAGAACGACTTGTTTGTTTCTGCTATAAAAATGAGAGAAATTAAATACAGAGCCATAATTAGAAAATTCAGTCTGCGCTGGTGCAAGGTAATGTTTTAGCCCACTATTGCGAGCTTAAGGGGGGAGGCTTCGCCCTTTTGGCGAGAAATAGAAAGAATTACGAATAAGAATGTAAAAGGTCATACTCATTATTGATGAAATAGGGTGGCAATGAAGGTGTGGCGGGATTGAGTGAGCCTGGTAAGGGGCTGGAAGCATGTCCTATCGACTTTCATAAGGGCTTGATGCATCACGGTGGGTGGGGGGAGTAAGGCTAGTTGCGATTACCATACTTTGATAATCGTGCCCAAAGCCTAAATTTTTCATTGCATTAGAGCTTTTTTCATCCAGAAACTTACGTTTGTAAGCCTTTCGGAGAAAAAAGTTCCTGCCTTTTTTGTGGAGAATCAGTGTTTTTTCCTTTCTTTTTTTATTGCGAATGGGGATCCTCTTAACCCAAAATGTTACGGATACCTTTTTTTGCGCAGGCTATTTGCTGGATTAATTTGAATTTTTTCTTATTAACTTAAATGTAAAAAGTGTCAAATTTCGCGCTAAATGGCTCAGAAACTATACAGAATCTCGTCAGTTGAACTGTGGAGTTTGTTAGAGACATTTAGACAGAATGTATTGAAAGCCTTTTTAGGAAATGTCTGCAGCCTCATATAGACAAGATTCGAGATTTTACATCTGCTGCAGAAAGAGCTTATGAAAAAGCGAATTTGGACCCTTCGAGCGTCCTTGGAGTGGCAGAGTCAGTCCCGTTGAATTTGGCAAATGTTATGCTGCTGGCTCACCAAGGAAAGCAAACTGTTTTTCAATAGTATGTTCTTTAATTTTCAATAATCTCTATTAGCTCTCCTGTAATCTTTTCTTCCTTGCTTACTTGCTCGAAATGGGCAAATTCTCGAATGGGCGAAAGGGTTGCTCGAATGGGCAATTCTCGCCTCACCAGGCATCTGCATCCGATGTTTCTTCGAAGTTATAAGCGTAACCCAGAACCCGGCTTTATTATTTTGGTCTCTTTAATTACTCGTAATTTTACTTTCCCTACGAGCGTTGCCTCTCTTCCTCTCCGCACTTCATCCATATTTACTCCTTGCCTTATCCCTTGGTGTTTTTTAATTTTAAATATGGCATTGATCTTCCGTTGCTGTGTTATCATGCAGACAAGTGTGCAGGATGTGAGCCTTTTTATTGGGGCCCCTTGAAACTTTTACATGTGTTTGATCTTATAATTGTATTAACCTCATTAGGTCAAAAGTGCGAGTCCGCCAGTTTTGTTTAAAGTTTGATAGAGTCAGATACGTGTACAAAATTAAATATGCGGTATGCACGCTTATCGCCAAGAATACACCAGTAAGATGCCATCTCTGGACGTGTGCGGAAGCAGGAATGCCAGATTTTATTAATTTTTTTAATATATGTGTAATGTTTAATATGTTTTGTGTAATGTATTTTTTACTGCAAAGAGTAGCTTCTTTGCTAAATAGCAAATTTTCTTTGTTACCGCTTAAAGAAAACTGAATTACTGAAGACCTAGGTCAGCCCACCCCACCTTTATTTTTTGTCGTGGGAAACTGATATAGAATATTCTCCCGCAATTATTTTTCAAACAGCTTAGAAACACGATTAGAGTTGTATTTTTCACAAATTTTCTGGGGGAGGACCCCCAGAAACTTTCCTTTCCCCTGAAGGGTATCCCATGCCCCAGGGGGCTGGACCCTCTCTTGCCGCACCCCCAATTGAAATTCTGAAATTACATCCATGCTAATTGTTGTCATGACAACTGTGATTCCTTACGAAGATCAAATTTCAGTGAAGGACTACTAATACTCTGGTATTAGCATAACGGACCGGCATGCTACATTAAGAAGCGAAAGGTACTACAGCATAGAGAGAAACGTAATATTATGGACGTAATTGTACATATGAATGACGACTAAGGATCCGGTTTTGTACTTATTGAAAATTTTTAGATTTGAATTTTTTACTCAACGTTTTTTTTTCATGCTGACTGAAATTTTAAATTTGAATTTTTACCCAACTTTTTTTGTTATCCTGACGACCAAGATTCTGCCCCTTTCCACCTTTTAAGGTTGATGTTGGCTCAATGAAAGACCAATTCAGAGAATGGCTCAACTCAGTATGTTGGTTCCGTCTTTTCGAAAACAAAGACGCAAACAGCATGGCCGGACTCCTCTGAACAAACGATTGGAGAGTACGAACAATTCTTATCTGGAAAGCGAGTTACTATTGGGGCACAGAATAACTATGGGTTACTCCGACGATTCAAACAGCATGCCACATATGAGACAATGCCACACTCTCCCGGAAATAAACGGAAGAGAAACATACTAGTCAGACTATTAAAGCAAGCTAGGTGTCTCTATGGACACCAAATTTTCGCTACCAAATAAACCAAAAATATACTCTGACGATTCAAACAGCATGCCACATATGAGACAATGCCACACTCTCCCGGAAATAAACGGAAGAGAAATATACTAGTCAGACTATTAAAGCAAGCTAGGTGTCTCTATGGACACCAAATTTTTGCTACCAAATATACCAAAAATATACTCCGACGATTCAAACAGCATGCCACATATGAGACAATGCCACACTCTCCCGGAAATAAACGGAAGAGAAACATACTAGTCAGACTATTAAAGCAAGCTAGGTGTCTCTATGGACCCCAAATTTTCGCTACCAAATATACCAAAAATATACTCCGACGATTCAAACAGCATGCCACATATGAGACAATGCCACACTCTCCCGGAAATAAACGGAAGAGAAACATACTAGTCAGACTATTAAAGCAAGCTAGGTGTCTCTATGGACACCAAATTTTCGCTACCAAATATACCAAAAATATACTCCGACGATTCAAACAGCATGCCACATATGAGACAATGCCAAACTCTCCCGGAAATAAACGGAAGAGAAACATACTAGTCAGACTATTAAAGTAAGCTAGGTGTCTCTATGGACACCAAATTTTTGCTACCAAATATACCAAAAATATACTCCGATGATTCAAACAGCATGCCACATATGAGACAATGCCACACTCTCCCGGAAATAAACGGAAGACAAACATACTAGTCAGACTATTAAAGCAAGCTAGGTGTCTCTATGGACACCAAATTTTCGCTACCAAATATACCAAAAATATACTCCGACGATTCAAAAAGCATGCCACATATGAGACAATGCCACACCCTCCCGGAACGGAAGAGAAACATACTAGTCAGACTATTAAAGCAAGCTAGGTGTCTCTATGGACACCAAATTTTCGCTACCAAATATACCAAAAATATACTCCGACGATTCAAACAGCATGCCACATATGAGACAATGCCACACTCTCCCGGAAATAAACGGAAGAGAAATATACTAGTCAGACTATTAAAGCAAGCTAGGTGTCTCTATGGACACCAAATTTTCGCTACCAAATATACCAAAAATATACTCCGACGATTCAAACAGCATGCCACATATGAGACAATGCCACTCTCTCCCGGAAATAAACGGAAGAGAAACATACTATTCAGACTATTAAAGCAAGCTAGGTGTCTCTATGACACCAAATTTTCGCTACGAAATATACCAAAAATATACTCCGACGATTCAAACAGCATGCCACATATGAGACAATGCCACACTCTCCCGGAAATAAACGGAAGAGAAACATACTAGTCAGACTATTAAAGCAAGCTAGGTGTCTCTATGGACACCAAATTTTCGCTACCAAATATACCAAAAATATACTCCGACGATTCAAACAGCATGCCACATATGAGACATTGCCACACTCTCTTGGAAATAAACGGAAGAGAAACATACTAGTCAGACTATGAAAGCAAGCTAGGTGTCTCTATGGACACCAAATTTTCGCTACCAAATATACCAAAAATATACTCCGACGATTCAAACAGCATGCCACATATGAGACAATGCCACACTCTCTTGGAAATAAACGGAAGAGAAACATACTAGTCAGACTATGAAAGCAAGCTAGGTGTCTCTATGGACACCAAATTTTCGCTACCAAATATACCAAAAATATACTCCGACGATTCAAACAGCATGCCACATATGAGACAATGCCACACTCTCTTGGAAATAAACGGAAGAGAAACATACTAGTCAGGCTATGAAAGCAAGCTAGGTGTCTCTATGGACACCAAATTTTCGCTACCAAATATACCAAAAATATACTCCGACGATTCAAACAGCATGCCACATATCAGACAATGCCACACTCTCTTGGAAATAAACGGAAGAGAAACATACTAGTCAGACTATGAAAGCAAGCTAGGTGTCTCTATGGACACCAAATTTTCGCTACCAAATATACCAAAAATATACTCCGACAATTCAAACAGCATGCCACATATGAGACAATGCCACACTCTCCCGGAAATAAACGGAAGAGAAATATACTAGTCAGACTATGAAAGCAAGCTAGGTGTCTCTATGGACACCAAATTTTCGCTACCAAATATACCAAAAATATACTCCGACGATTCAAACAGCATGCCACATATGAGACAATGCCACACTCTCTTGGAAATAAACGGAAGAGAAACATACTAGTCAGACTATGAAAGCAAGCTAGGTGTCTCTATGGACACCAAATTTTCGCTACCAAATATACCAAAAATATACTCCGACGATTCCAACAGCATGCCACATATGAGACAATGCCACACTCTCTTGGAAATAAACGGAAGAGAAACATACTAGTCAGACTATGAAAGCAAGCTAGGTGTCTCTATGGACACCAAATTTTTGCTACCAAATATACCAAAAATATACTCCGACGATTCAAACTGCATGCCACATATGAGACAATGCCACACTCTCCCGGAAATAAACGGAAGAGAAACATACTAGTCAGACTATTAAAGCAAGCTAGGTGTCTCTATGGACACCAAATTTTCGCTACCAAATATACCAAAAATATACTCCGACGATTCAAACAGCATGCCACATATGAGACAATGCCACACTCTCCCGGAAATAAACGGAAGAGAAACATACTAGTCAGATTATTAAAGCAAGCTAGGTGTCTCTATGGACACCAAATTTTTTCTACCAAATAAACCAAAAATATACTCCGACGATTCAAACAGCATGCCACATATGAGACAATGCCACACTCTTCCGGAAATAAACGGAAGAGAAACAAACTAGTCAGACTATTAAAGCAAGCTAGGTGTCTCTATGGACACCAAATTTTTTCTACCAAATATACCAAAAATATACTCCGACGATTCAAACAGCATGCCACATATGAGACAATGCCACACTCTCCCGGAAATAAACGGAAAAGAAACATACTAGTCAGACTATTAAAGCAAGCTAGGTGTCTCTATGGACACCAAATTTTCGCTACCAAATATACCAAAAATATACTCCGACGATTCAAACAGCATGCCACATATGAGACAATGCCACACTCTCCCGGAAATAAACGGAAGAGAAACATACTAGTCAGACTATTAAAGCAAGCTAGGTGTCTCTATGGACACCAAATTTTCGCTACCAAATATACCAAAAATATACTCCGACGATTCAAACAGTATGCCACATATGAGACAATGCCAAACTCTCCCGGAAATAAACGGAAGAGAAACATACTAGTCAGACTATTAAAGTAAGCTAGGTGTCTCTATGGACACCAAATTTTTGCTACCAAATATACCAAAAATATACTCCGATGATTCAAACAGCATGCCACATATGAGACAATGCCACACTCTCCCGGAAATAAACGGAAGACAAACATACTAGTCAGACTATTAAAGCAAGCTAGGTGTCTCTATGGACACCAAATTTTCGCTACCAAATATACCAAAAATATACTCCGACGATTCAAAAAGCATGCCACATATGAGACAATGCCACACCCTCCCGGAACGGAAGAGAAACATACTAGTCAGACTATTAAAGCAAGCTAGGTGTCTCTATGGACACCAAATTTTCGCTACCAAATATACCAAAAATATACTCCGACGATTCAAACAGCATGCCACATATGAGACAATGCCACACTCTCCCGGAAATAAACGGAAGAGAAATATACTAGTCAGACTATTAAAGCAAGCTAGGTGTCTCTATGGACACCAAATTTTCGCTACCAAATATACCAAAAATATACTCCGACGATTCAAACAGCATGCCACATATGAGACAATGCCACACTCTCTTGGAAATAAACGGAAGAGAAACATACTAGTCAGACTATGAAAGCAAGCTAGGTGTCTCTATGGACACCAAATTTTCGCTACCAAATATACCAAAAATATACTCCGACGATTCCAACAGCATGCCACATATGAGACAATGCCACACTCTCTTGGAAATAAACGGAAGAGAAACATACTAGTCAGACTATGAAAGCAAGCTAGGTGTCTCTATGGACACCAAATTTTTGCTACCAAATATACCAAAAATATACTCCGACGATTCAAACTGCATGCCACATATGAGACAATGCCACACTCTCCCGGAAATAAACGGAAGAGAAACATACTAGTCAGACTATTAAAGCAAGCTAGGTGTCTCTATGGACACCAAATTTTCGCTACCAAATATACCAAAAATATACTCCGACGATTCAAACAGCATGCCACATATGAGACAATGCCACACTCTCTTGGAAATAAACGGAAGAGAAACATACTAGTCAGACTATGAAAGCAAGCTAGGTGTCTCTATGGACACCAAATTTTCGCTACCAAATATACCAAAAATATACTCCGACGATTCAAACAGCATGCCACATATGAGACAATGCCACACTCTCTTGGAAATAAACGGAAGAGAAACATACTAGTCAGACTATGAAAGCAAGCTAGGTGTCTCTATGGACACCAAATTTTCGCTACCAAATATACCAAAAATATACTCCGACGATTCAAACAGCATGCCACATATGAGACAATGCCACACTCTCTTGGAAATAAACGGAAGAGAAACATACTAGTCAGGCTATGAAAGCAAGCTAGGTGTCTCTATGGACACCAAATTTTCGCTACCAAATATACCAAAAATATACTCCGACGATTCAAACAGCATGCCACATATCAGACAATGCCACACTCTCTTGGAAATAAACGGAAGAGAAACATACTAGTCAGACTATGAAAGCAAGCTAGGTGTCTCTATGGACACCAAATTTTCGCTACCAAATATACCAAAAATATACTCCGACAATTCAAACAGCATGCCACATATGAGACAATGCCACACTCTCCCGGAAATAAACGGAAGAGAAATATACTAGTCAGACTATGAAAGCAAGCTAGGTGTCTCTATGGACACCAAATTTTCGCTACCAAATATACCAAAAATATACTCCGACGATTCAAACAGCATGCCACATATGAGACAATGCCACACTCTCTTGGAAATAAACGGAAGAGAAACATACTAGTCAGACTATGAAAGCAAGCTAGGTGTCTCTATGGACACCAAATTTTCGCTACCAAATATATCAAAAATATACTCCGACGATTCCAACAGCATGCCACATATGAGACAATGCCACACTCTCTTGGAAATAAACGGAAGAGAAACATACTAGTCAGACTATGAAAGCAAGCTAGGTGTCTCTATGGACACCAAATTTTTGCTACCAAATATACCAAAAATATACTCCGACGATTCAAACTGCATGCTACATATGAGACAATGCCACACTCTCCCGGAAATAAACGGAAGAGAAACATACTAGTCAGACTATTAAAGCAAGCTAGGTGTCTCTATGGACACCAAATTTTCGCTACCAAATATACCAAAAATATACTCCGACGATTCAAACAGCATGCCACATATGAGACAATGCCACACTCTCCCGGAAATAAACGGAAGAGAAACATACTAGTCAGATTATTAAAGCAAGCTAGGTGTCTCTATGGACACCAAATTTTTTCTACCAAATATACCAAAAATATACTCCGACGATTCAAACAGCATGCCACATATGAGACAATGCCACACTCTTCCGGAAATAAACGGAAGAGAAACATACTAGTCAGACTATTAAAGCAAGCTAGGTGTCTCTATGGACACCAAATTTTTTCTACCAAATATACCAAAAATATACTCCGACGATTCAAACAGCATGCCACATATGAGGCAATGCCACACTCTCCCGGAAATAAACGGAAAAGAAACATACTAGTCAGACTATTAAAGCAAGCTAGGTGTCTCTATGGACACCAAATTTTCGCTACCAAATATACCAAAAATATACTCCGACGATTCAAACAGCATGCCACATATGAGACAATGCCACACTCTCCCGGAAATAAACGGAAGAGAAACATACTAGTCAGACTATTAAAGCAAGCTAGGTGTCTCTATGGACACCAAATTTTCGCTACCAAATATACCAAAAATATACTCCGACGATTCAAACAGTATGCCACATATGAGACAATGCCAAACTCTCCCGGAAATAAACGGAAGAGAAACATACTAGTCAGACTATTAAAGTAAGCTAGGTGTCTCTATGGACACCAAATTTTTGCTACCAAATATACCAAAAATATACTCCGATGATTCAAACAGCATGCCACATATGAGACAATGCCACACTCTCCCGGAAATAAACGGAAGACAAACATACTAGTCAGACTATTAAAGCAAGCTAGGTGTCTCTATGGACACCAAATTTTTGCTACCAAATATACCAAAAATATACTCCGACGATTCAAAAAGCATGCCACATATGAGACAATGCCACACCCTCCCGGAACGGAAGAGAAACATACTAGTCAGACTATTAAAGCAAGCTAGGTGTCTCTATGGACACCAAATTTTCGCTACCAAATATACCAAAAATATACTCCGACGATTCAAACAGCATGCCACATATGAGACAATGCCACACTCTCCCGGAAATAAACGGAAAAGAAACATACTAGTCAGACTATTAAAGCAAGCTAGGTGTCTCTATGGACACCAAATTTTCGCTACCAAATATACCAAAAATATACTCCGACGATTCAAACAGCATGCCACATATGAGACAATGCCACACTCTTCCGGAAATAAACGGAAGAGAAACATACTAGTCAGACTATTAAAGCAAGCTAGGTGTCTCTATGGACACCAAATTTTTTCTACCAAATATACCAAAAATATACTCCGACGATTCAAACAGCATGCCACATATGAGACAATGCCACACTCTCCCGGAAATAAACGGAAAAGAAACATACTAGTCAGACTATTAAAGCAAGCTAGGTGTCTCTATGGACACCAAATTTTCGCTACCAAATATACCAAAAATATACTCCGACGATTCAAACAGCATGCCACATATGAGACAATGCCACACTCTCCCGGAAATAAACGGAAGAGAAACATACTAGTCAGACTATTAAAGCAAGTTAGGTGTCTCTTTGGACACCAAATTTTCGCTACCAAATATGCCAAAAATATACTCCGACGATTCAAACAGCATGCCACATATGAGACAATGCCATACTCTCCCGGAAATAAACGGAAGAGAAACATACTAATCAGACTATTAAAGCAGGCTAGGTGTCTCTATGGATACCAAATTTTCGCTACCAAATATACCAAAAATACACCAAATGTAACTACAGAAACAATTAATGCACACTTTTCAAATATTTGCCGGCAACAGCCTCTCCTCAAGACTTTGCCACTGAATGGTCCAGTCGAAACCATGCCTGTCATCACAGTTTCTTACATCCAAGAAAAACTCGAAAACCTAGACATTAGGTAAGCCTCGTACCCTGGTGAACTTCCAATAAGGCTGATAAAGGCATTCTCCCCCTTACGGACTACACCATTGGCTATGGTGTATAACCAGTGCCTACTGGAAGGCATTTTCCCAGATAAGTTCAAAAAGGCATATCACCATCCGATTTCAGGCCAATTTCAAAGATGCCCATCATTTCAAAAGTCTTCGGAGATTTTGTTTTACAGTAGCTACCAGCGGAAGTAGAACACAAAATTGATCCTATGTAGTTCGGTATATGTCGAAGACAAAGCACAACACATTATCTGGTTAGATTATTTCATGATTTTCTAGAACACATAGGAACTCTTGAGGCCCTTGCTGAAATAATCATTTCTGATTACGTGAAAGTTTGATCTGCTTGTTCATAGAACTGTAATCAACGAAGCCCGTGCCCTGGAATTCTCACAGTTTCTCTTATATATTATCGCAAGTTTCCTTTCTAGTCGTCAACAGTACGTACTACTCGAAAACGGGGAAACATCCAACTTCCAAGGCATCACGTGTGAAGCGGCCCAAGGAAGCAAGTTAGGTCCCATCTTATTTGTGATAGTCATCAACCGACTGATGAAGCAACACACACAGAGGTATAAATTTACAGATGATCTTTTACTAAGCCTGCTGCACTTCCTGTCAAAAACACCTAGTCAACACATACCTCTGGTTGCTGAGCTTCAACCAAACTGATCAAGCGAAGCTCCAGCTAAGCCTCAAGAAAAGCTATGTAATGCATATCAACTTCCTGAAGAAGAAGAGCATAGACGCATCTGCACCTCTCCAAACAAAAGAAAAAACATTAACAATACTTTGCATCACATTAAATGACGATCTTTCGTTCGGAGGTCACATCACCCCGATCACAGCTAAAGCAGCCGGTTTTCTAAAATACTTTGCAAATCTCAGAAGATTTGGAATGACAGAGCAGCTCCTTCTTTCGTGAAAATTTGTGTCATCCATGTAATAATGTATGGCTGTCCTGTCTGGGAACCATTGCTTACAGAGAAACACAGAAAACACTGGAAACAATTCAGAAGAAAGTCTGCAAAATAATTCTTGGGATAAATTACAAAAACTATGAACAAAGCTTGAGTGAACTCAAGCTCCCAACCCTGGAATCAGCCTGGTATCAGCCAGATCACAGCTAAAGCAGCTGGTTTTCTAAAATACTTAGTAAATCTCAGAAGATTTGGAATGACAGAGCAACACCTTCTTTTGTGCTATAAAACTTGTATCATGCGCTTAATATTGTAGGGCAACGTCTGGGAACCTGGTCTGGGAATCTGGGTCCTATCTGGGACAAAGTCGCTTACAAAGAAACACAGAAACGGACTGGAACCAATTCAGAAGAGAGCCTGCAAAATGATTCTTGGGACAAATAAAAAAAAACAAAAAAACTATGAACAAAGCTTGAGCGAACTCAAGCTCCCAACCCTGGATAAAAGGAGGCATGAATTGCAGATGAAGTTTGGAGCTGATATCCTGGAGTCCTCACCACACCGAGATATCCTGCCTCCGTTTACTTCAGAGACCCATGCAGACAAAACAAGGTTGGCAATCCTTAAATCCTCAACCCATCGAGCTATCCTGCCTCCGTTTACTTCAGAGACCCATGCACACAAAAAAAGGTTGGCAATTCTGAAAAAGGAAAAAAAACCGTTTCATGAAAACAGTGTTTCATGAAAATAAAAATGAAGTCGAGGTGATGGCTGACCATTTGGTTTTTTTGGTGTTTTGTCCTTGTTTGCTTTTATTTGACGATACCCATGTTATAGCAGTGTGATAAAGGGAACAAATAGAGATTATTATTATTATTCTAAATGTTTGTCTTGAATTCAATTCAGGTTTGGTGATTTCAGTTTTTGTCTAGATTCTCCAAAATTTACCAATTTTCTCAGTTATTGTTTTGTCGTTTTTTTTTAATACTCATCTTGAACTGAGTTCTGTTTTTGACCAGCTTAAGTAAAAATAAAAAAAGTTTTTTTTTAATATGATTAAAATGGAGACTTAAAATAAATAGAGATTATTCTGTATCTAAAATTTAACAAAGCAAGTTTTGCATATATAGAATTATAGGCAGCGCAATAGCGTTGCCTGAGTAAAGAGCGACGTGGACACAATATAGCCTATTATTTATTATTCTTTTTATTTATGTTTTTTTTTAGACCAGGGCACTTCGCATCGAAGGAGTTGTCGTAGAAATTTCAAATAGGGCTTACTCGATTGGAAATTGAAAGGAAAAGTGCCCTTTTTAATAATTGAAAGTTATTGGAGGGCAACTAACCATCCTCCCACGTCCATTATTTTCCCAAACACATCCAATCAAAATTTTGAGATAGCCATTTTCTTCAGTGTAGTTGAAAGATCTGGAAATTATGTCTTTAAGAATGGCAACCCCCCCCCCCTAGCCCTCAGGGAAAGGGTTGTAAGTTATGCCTTGGGGGCATATTAGGCTTTTATAAACAGGTGGTCGTATAAACTTCGGAGAGGGCTTATCGAATTAGTAATCAGTAGTTCTAGTGCCCTTTTTCAGATTCAAAGTGGTTGGAGGGTGAAAAAAGAAAAGAAAAACAACTTCGTCTGATAGAAATTTTGAGATGTCCGTTTGTTGTCGAAGAAACTTCGAAAAAAGTTCATTCGATTGGAAATTGAAAGGGCTAGTGCCATTTTCAGTCAAAAGTTTTTTTGGGCAGCAAGCCCCCATCCCAACGCCCATCAAATCTCAAAACATATCTAATCAAAATTTTGAGACAGCCACTTTGTTTAGTGTAGTCTGTTTTAGTCTGGAAATTGTGTCTTTGATTGTGACAACTCCCCCCACAACCCTCAGCGCAAGGGTTGTAAGTTATGTCCCGAGGGTATATAAGATTTTTTTGGAAAGGTTGGTCGTATAAACTTCGGAGAGGGCTCATTAGATTAAAAATCAGATGTTCTAGTTCTCTTTTCAAAAGTCAAAGTGATCAGGAGGGAACCACCCCACAAACGCATCGGATAGCGATTTAAGATAGCCGTTTGTTCAAAAATATTTCAAAGATAATATAATAAGGCCTTTGGTGTTGAGATAATCCCCATGAGTCTGAGGGCGAGGGTGGTAAGTTGCCCCATGGGTATACAAGGTTTTTATGGAAGAAAAGTCGTGGAAATTCTGGAAAGGTCTAGTTTAAAGGTCTGGAAATTAAGTCTTTGAGGATGACACCCCCCACATCCCTTAGCACAAGGGTTGTAAGTTATGTCCCGAGGGTATGGAAGGTTTTTATTAAAAGGCTGGTCGTATAAACTCCGGAGGGGGGCTAAATGTATTGGAAATCAGATGTTGCCTTTTTTATGAGTCAAAGTGACCCTGGGGTAGCCACCCCAATAATACATCTTATAAAAATTTCAAGATAAACATTTGTTCAAAAATAGTCCAAAAATCATATAATAAGGCCTTCTGGGGTTGACAGAATTCCCCAGAATCTGGGGGTAAGGGTTGTAAGTTATGCCCAAGGGGCATAATTGGTTTTTATTTTTGGGGTGGTTGTGTGAACTTTAGAAAAGGTTCATTTGATTTGAAATATATAGTTCTGGTTCCCTTTAAAGAGTCAAAAATGATGGAGAGTAACTAGCCTCCCCCCTCCCTCTTTTCCCGAAGCGGTATCAGTTGAAATTGTGATATATCCATTTTTTTACCAATAGTCCGAAAATCATGCAACAGTGTCTTTAAGGTGGACATAATCTTCCAGAGCCCATGGGCAAGGGCTGTAAGTTATGCCCTGGGGCTTATAAGATTTTTATGTAACGGGTTGTCGTATAAACTTTAGATTGGATGGAGCTCATTTGATTGAAAGTCGGAAGTTTTAGTGCCCTTTTTAAGGGTCAAAATTGAATGTAGGGCAATCAGCTCCCCCCTCCCCAAGCCTTCCATTCCCCAAAACATATCCGATCGAAATTTTAAGTGAAGTATTTTGTTCAAAATTATTGAAGGCCTAGTAATTATGTGTTTGGGGATGTTAACCTCCCTACAGTCCTCAGGACAAGGGCTTTAAGTTAGGCCATTCGTTCATTGTTTACACATAGTATATGTTATTGAGAAAGCATGCATGTTTGAACTTTACTTCCCAAGAAGACGAAGGGCATTAGGTAAGCCTTTCAGAGAATGTTGAAGGCCATTTGAACTAAATCAAAACATGCTGTTTGTATAAGGATGGTCAAAAGGGTGTAAAACAGGGATAACTGAGTATATTAATTTGAAAAACTCAGGAAATGATAAGGGAGATGATCAAAAAGGCATATTTTGCATGGTATCTGTACTACCACAACTACGACCACCTCTACTACCACACTACACCATTCACAGAATAAAGGGGAAATATGAACTAAATCAAAAGATGCTATGTGCGTGCAAATCAAAATAGCGTATCTCAAGAATTGATTTGGGTATTAACTTGGAACTTTCAGAGAATGCTTAAAGGGGTGATCATCTGAACAACAGGCAATATTTGCTAATACTTTTAGTACTACTGTTGTTGCTACATTTACTACTACTACTACTAATTCTTTTGCGTTTGCTTGTTAGGCTAAGAGCATTGAGATGAAAATGTCAAGAAGTTTATGAATATACGGGCTATCAAAAGGACAATTAAGCAATGTCATAGCAATGGCTAATTGTATTAAGTTGAAACTTCACTAAGCCAAAAATAAAGAAATAAAGTCAAGTAACATTCCAAGCGTAAAACTACCGCAAATCAGAATAAAAGAAAAATAATTGAAACTCAAAACGAACAGAAATGAAAATAAATAACCGAGTCAATTCAAAACGAGCAAAAATTAACACAAGTAGGAGTTATAACTACCATGCCTTTTCAAGACCAGAACATAATTTGCAACTAATTCGCTCCGAAGTACAAATTAAGGTAATTAAGGTAATAGATTGTGCTTTATTGAAGACGAAATACGTTTTGAATTTTCAATATTTATTTTTACTTTCATAAATAAAAAATTCTCAAAACTTTAAGGAACAAATATCAGTATATGTCAATGAAACTGACAATGGACGGTCAATCTTTTTTTTTTCGGTAAAGCACAAATTATATTCTGGTCGTGAGTAGGCATGGGTTTTATCGCCCTACTAATGTTAATTTTTGCTTCTTTTGAGTATGACTCGGCTATTTATTGTAATATATGTTCG
Source organism: Artemia franciscana (assembly GCF_032884065.1). NCBI lineage: Eukaryota > Metazoa > Arthropoda > Branchiopoda > Anostraca > Artemiidae > Artemia > Artemia franciscana. Next base: position 4,569,156 of record NC_088865.1, read on the forward strand.
TTTTGAGTTTTATATATTTATTTATAGTGGTTTGTGGTAGTTTTACGCTTGGAAGTTTATTAGTCTTTATTTTTGCTCAATTTTGAATTAATTAAAGCGTGATCGTATAAACTCCGGAGGGGGCTCGTTGGATTGGAAATCAGATGTTCTAGTGCTCTTTTTAAGAGTCAAAGTGATCGGAGGTAGCCACCCCTTCCCACGTCTAATTTTCCACAAATATATCCGATAGAAATTTCGATAAAGCCATTTGTTCAAAAATAGTCCAAGATTATATAATAAGGCCTCTGGGGTTGACAGAATCCCCCAGAATCTGGGGGTAAGGTCGATAAGTTATGCCCCACGGGCATATAAGGTATTAATGGAAGGGGTGGTCGTTTCAACTTTCTAATTGGTACATTGATTGAAAATGTGTAGCTCGAAAAGTTCTAGTGCCCTTTTTAAGAGTAAGAAGAGATTAGAGGGCAAGCAACCCTTCTCTCAAGCCCATTCATGTTCCAAACGTATCCAGTCAAAATTTAGAGACCGCTATTTTGTTCAGAATTGTAGTGCAGCCCAGCAATTATTTCTTTAAAGATGTTGGGTATGTCAACCCCCCACAATTATGCAATTGGCCCCCTATGCTTTAAAACTAAATGCTGCTTTAAACTAAATAAAAAGGTGTGTGTTTATGGTTGCCAATAAAATACCTCAGCAATATATCGAGTACGACTTGGGGTATTAAGTTGAAACTTTTGGGGCTACTACTATTAAAACTTCTGCTCTTAAAATTTAAATAAATAAAAAGAGTGTAAGTGTATCTAGGTTGTCAATGAGCATAGATAAAATCTTTTGGGAATGATGTTAAAGTTTATTTTTCAGGTCAACTTCTGTAGTTATGAAATTAAACTAAAAAATACTGTTTGCATTGTTGAAAATCTTTCTCCAACATACGAATAGCAACCCAAACTATGTGTTCTTACAGAAAAAACTGAAAAGATATAATTTTTTTTTCATAAAAAAGACTATGCCAATAAAAAATGAACAGAAATTAGTAAAAAAAAAAATTTCCCCAAGGAAAGTTTTTCAAAGAGAAGTAAAGAGCTCCTTAAGCAAAAAATGAGCAGAAATAAAGTCAAATAATGTTCCAAGCGTAAAACTACCATAAGTCTGTCAGTAAATAAATGAAACTCAAAACGAACAGAAATTACAATAAATAGCCGAGTCAAACTCAAAACGAGCAAAAATTAACAGATGTAGGGCTGATAACCCCCATGCCTTCTCAAGACCAGAACATAATTTGCGCTTTACTGAAAACAAAATACGCTTGAAATTTTTTGACTTTTTTTACCTTAGTAAATAAAAAAGTATCAAAAATTTAAGGAATAAATATCAGTTTCTTTCCGTTTTGAGTTTCATTTATTTATTTATAGTAATTTGTGGTAGTTTTAGGCTTGATTTGACTTTATTTCTACTCATTTTTGTCTTAATTGAACTATTTACTTTTGTTTGAAAACTTGTCTTGTGGAAATTTTTTAATTAATCATCATGAATAATCTATTATTTCGATGTATTTATTGATATCAAAACTCTAGTCTTTCGATTTCTTGTTGCTATTGGCTTTTTACTTACAGTTCATAACCCCAAACTGTTTGACGTTCCTAAGTGTTTCATGTAAATTGTTGGAAAAGCAATTAGGATCTTAGGAAATAGCATAAAAAATCTAAGGGTACAACTTTTATTTTATTAACATGATTCCCTCAGAAGTGATCAACCACTAAATATATAGGCCTACACCTTTACCGTTTCTTATACTTTTTTATATATCCTAGGGCAGTATTTAGGACCATCGCGAGGGGGGAGGGTTGTATTGTCAGGGAAATAATCATGATTTTTGAAAACAGAGTAAAATAAGAAACCTAATGGTGTTACTTTTCCTTCAGTTGTGGTCAACCTCTAAAACTTTAGGCATTGCTCCAGATTAGAGGCTTTTCAGAAGGAAACATTTTAATAAAAAAAAAAAAAAATGCACTATTAGACTCCTTATTTCAGTGAATTTCAAACATTATATTACCACGGCTCCCTTAAAAATATTTGATCGTATGGTGCCTCCCTTTCGTTTTATAAATTAATACAGACATGAAAATTTTTAGTTCTATGAAAGTTATTTAAGACAAACTCTTACAAACAAAGAAAATGAAAAACAAATTTATATTATTGTCTTTGAAAGAGAATGATATGCTTGCCTATTAGAGCAAAGTTTGTCAAATCAAAGGTGTCAATCAAGAGATAGCAACACAAAGTTCCTTTCTTGCAACGAAACGAATACAATATTTTGATTTCATTTCATTTAATGTAATTTCATTTCATCTAATACAGAAAATTCTGCTGTATATTAACAAGATTTTGCGAAAGACAGCAATACTTTTGAAGCTTTATTTGACAAATATCATCTCTCGATACTTTCTGGTCTTTATCCCCTTCTAAAGAAAAAAGATATTAATCAGATTCGGATTTTTTATTTCAGATATTGTAAATTTTTACTTTATCTCCCCCCTTGGTATAGCAATAGGAAGATAATTCGTAAGTTTGATGTCCCTGATATAAGTGCAAAGTTGTCCCTCATGTATGGAAGGTTGTCGGAATCAGCTTTTTATCGTTTATCGCCTCATCATCCTTTGGTCCGTCTGTTCGGTTAATCTCATTGTAGCATAATGTTCTTTCTATTTGTAGTGTATTTTACTTGTAGTGTATTTCATTTTTTTTTTCTTTTTGTTACTCCACAAGTGCCATAACTTGTTATGATGTGGGTTAAAAATAAATTATTATTATTATTATTATTATTGCCAAAATTGAATTAGAGATGAATTCTGAAATTTTTCTTTTAAAGAAATATCTCTAGATAATTCAATCAAGTTTTCTTTCTAATTACTTTTAATTCAAATTCACCATTTTCTTCGTCAGTAAATGGATTCTGTATTCACACAAATTCTGTAAAATTAAAATCATCAAAGTAATTCGAGAAATCATTTAGTAAACAATCTTAAGTGTTCAACGGATGGATTTTTGTTTGCTAGTATGTTATCTTAGACGCATAAATCTAGATATGGAAACATGTCAAACTCAGTTTTTTCCCAATACGTATTCCGAAGCTCGATTTTTTTGAAAATTTATTATGAATAATAAATTATTATTATTTATTATAATGAATGCTCGAATGCTCGATTTATTATAATGCTTTCACATTAGCTTTTTGAGCCAATAAATGTATTTGCGGTTCTTACATCGTTTAATTCAAAACACTCGATTGTCCTGAAATTTCCTCCAAGCAGATCAGTTTGATATTTAAATTTTAATCCCTAAAAATTTGCTTGACTTCAAATTTTGCTTTTTTTTTATTACAATTGTAATTTCCACTTGTATTTCAACTAGAGTTCATGTATGCTCTTAATAAGCCTACACACTTTACAATAGTACAAAAGTGTGGTATAAGTCGCTCACACATATCGTCACACGGTATTGTAAACAATCACAGTTCGTGGTAACGAACTGTAGTAAAGAGCGACCCCGCTCAATAGTAACTGAAACTCTAAAAAACGGAATTTTGATACCAATAGCTACATCAAAATAATCGCATTTTAATGCTGGTTTTAAATATATAAGTTTCATCACGTTTAGTCTTACCCATCAAAAGTTCAGAGCCTGAGAAAATTTGCCTTATTTTAGAAAATAGGGGTAAACACCCCCTAAAAGTCATAGCATCTGAACGAAAATAACAACATCGGATTCAGCGTATCAGAGAACCCTGCAGTTGAAGTTTCAAGCTCCTATCTGCAAAAATGTGGCATTTTGTATTTTTTGCCACAAGACAGAACATGGATGCGTGTTTATTTGTTTTTTTTTGTTTTTTTGTTTTTTTCCCCGGGGGTGATCGTACCGACCCAGTGGTCCTAGAATGTTTCAAGAGGGCTCATTCTAACGGAACTTAAAAGTTCTAGTGCCCTTTTTAAGTGACCAAAAAATTTGGAGGGCACCTAGGCCCCCTCCCACGCTCATTTTTTCCCAAAGTCACCGGATCAGTATTCTGAGATAGCCATTTTATTCAGCATTGTCAAAAAGGTAAAAAATATGTCTTTGGGAACGACTTACTCCCCCATAGTCCCCATGGGAGGGGCTGCAAGTTACAAACTTTGACCAGTGTTTACACATAGTAATGGTTATTGGGAAGTGTACATATACTTTCAGGGGGATTCTTTTGGCTAGGGGGGCTGAGGGGAGGGGTTTAAATGGGGAGAACTTTCTATGGAGGAATTTAACATGGGGGAAGAGAATTTCCATGAAGGGGGTGCAGGATTTTTTTAGCATTTTTTTAAAGAGCAATGAAAAAATAAATATGAAAAAATTTATTCAACTGAAAATAAGGAGCAGCATTAAAACTTAAAACGAACAGTAATTAATACGCTTATGAGGGGTTTACCTCCTCCTAATACCTCGCTCTTTATGCTAAAGTAATTTTATTAATTTCAACTATTTATTCTACGGCCTTTGTAATTCAGGGGTCATTCTTAAGGAATTGGTACAAAATTTAAGCTTTAGTATAAAGAGCGAGGTATTAACGAGGGCGTGAACCCCCTCATATACGTAATAAAAACATACCAATTTAGAAGTTTGTTACGTCATTTAATTCGTAAGTTACGTATATTTTTACTAATAAAAACGTTCACAAAATTAAAAGTTCTAGTTGCCTTTTTAAGTAACCAAAAAATTGGTGGGTAACTAGGCCCTTTCCCTCGCTCCTTTTTTTTCTCAAAATCGTCCGATCAAAACTATGAGAAAGCCATTTAGTCAAAAAATAAATTAATATGCAAATTTCATTTTAATTATTCATGCTCGGAGAGCCAAAATCAAAACATGCATTAATTCAAAAACGTTCAGAAATTAAATAAAAAACAAGTTTTTTTTAACTAAAAGTAAGGAGCGACATTAAAACTTAAAACGAATAGAAATTACTTCGTATATGAAAGGGGCTGTTCCCTCCTCAGTGCCCCGCTCTTTACGCTAAAATTTTGTACTGTTTTAAAAAGTAGAGTTGAGAGAAAGAGTCAAACTTTAGCGTAATGAGCGGGGCGCTGAGGAGGGAACAGCCCTTTTCATATACGGAGTAATTTCTGTTCGTTTTAAGTTTTAATGTCGCTCCTTACTTTCAGTTAACTTTTTTTTATTTAATCTAACTTATAATGAACTGTTTTAATAGCACTTGGTATTTACCAAGTGACCTATAACGATCATAAATTCTGTCGGTCTGTCGATCTGTCTGTCCTGGTTTTGCTAGTTTAGGGACGTCCAGATAAGCTAGGACGATGAAATTTGGCAGGCGCATCAGGGACCAAACCAGATTAAATTAAAAATAATCGTTTCCCCGACTCAACCCATCTGGGATTCGGAAAAATTTGAAAAAATGACGTATTTTTAACTTACGAATGGTTATCGGATCTTAATGAAATTTGATATTTAGATTGATATCGTGTCTTAGAGCTCTTATTTTAAATCCTGACCGGATCTGGTGACATAGGGGGGAGCTGGGGGGGCTAAAATCTTGGAATACACGTAGAGTGGAGTGATCAGGATAAAACCTGGTGGGAAAAATAAGCACAAGTTTTAGATACGTGATTGACATAACTGGAACGAATCCGCTTTCTTTTGGGGAGTTGGGGGGGGAGGGTTAATTCTGAAAAATTAGAAAAAATGAGGTATTTTTAACTTACGAAGGAGTGATCGGATCTTAATAAAATTTCATACTTAGAAGGACCTCATGTTTATATAGTTTGTAATTTTCGTCAATTTTGTAAGAGCAATTAAGTTGTTTTGATAAAGAGCTGTTATGTGGAGCATGCAGTACATCGTGAGAACATCGGGTGTTTTTATTTTAACTAGTGCTAAAAGTGCTTTCATTTTAGCCAGCTTTATGTCCTGACATTGGTTTTGCACCATCTCTACAAATCTCCATCTCTACAATTGCACCATCTGTACAAAGTCAAACGTAATGATTCTACAATAAGCCTTTCTCGTTAGAAAAAAATGTCAATTACATATTGCACCATCATTTACATTTTGCACCATCTGTACAAAGTCAAACGTAATTATTCTACAATAAGCCTTTCTCATTAGAAAAAAAATGTCAATTACATATTGCACCATCATTTACATTTTGCACCATCTGTACAAAGTCAAACGTAATTATTCTACAATAAGCCTTTCTCGTTAGAAAAAAATGTCAATTACATAAAAGTTTCAAGGGATGTGGCTTTTCCAGGAATAAGTTTGCAAAACAAAAATCTTCGATTATGTTATTCTTTTCAATATATCTAAGATATCCAATTAAATATGCGGTTGTAGCTGTTTCAGTTCCTTCTACTTGTGAGGCGAATTTTGAAGTGCGTATCTGAGAAACTAATTAATCGCAAAGATTGTATCTTCAATCGTCTATTTGTTCAACCCTGAAAGGAGCATCCACCAGAATCTATAAAATCTCGCTAATTCTACCTTGAGATATGGAAACTACCTATTTTACTACCTATTGCAAATTACTATTTTACCTCTTAAATTTATTAGTTAAGCCCAAATTACCTAAACTACAGATTCTACCAATTTTTTGTTGATCCAAAAGGGTTAAGATATTTCGTGTGACAGTGTAGTTTTAATTTCATTTGGTTTTTTGTCATTCCTGGCTAATACTCGCACCTCCCCATAGACTAGTCCATGCCTCCCTGAGGAGGCGCGCCTCCCAGTTTGGAAAGTGCTGCCTTATTTGATTTTTTTTAAATATAATGCTTATGTTTCTGACAAGGCCTCCCTCCCCTCCTAAATACTGCCTTGTATAGCACATATAAAGTTTGATGTTCACTTTTCTAAGTTATTGTTGTGTTCATCTAGCTTTATTGTAACCGGTTGACGAGAATGGCTTCTTTTTTCTTATTTAGCCACATTGCTCTTCGTGAGTCTGTCTTAAGTTTAACGGCGAATGGTGATGACTTGAAAATTGAAGGAATCCTAGAAACCTGGACAGAAATGAAGAATAACCACCTCTTAAGAAGTAAGACTCCTTTTTGGAATCTCGTTTTTTTTACATCTGTTGTGGTGCCAGGCCACTAAGGGCTCTATATGTCACTACTCAGATTCTTTTTTGCCGTCGGGCATTTTAGTTTGAGGGGAAGTATGGGTCCATGCCCTGTGAATTGTAAACTGAAGGAACCCTGGAAATCTGAACAGAACTGATAAATCACCACTTATAATTAAATAAACTACATGTAATTTTCCTTCAAAGCTTTTGTATTTTTATGACAAATTTTCACCTTTGTTTTTGTCACGATTATTTACATTCTTTTGTGGTAACTTTTTTGGAATATAATTTTTTATAGCATTTTTTATGACAAATTTTCCTTTATTTATAAAATTTAATGGCGACAGACTGCTAAAAGCCTGGAGCCTAATATACTACTAATCAACTATTCTTTTACCGAAGGACACATTAGATTGTTGGTCTCTGGGCCTTAAATTAGGCGGCAGTTGAAAAATGAATAAAAAAGTAGAAGAATTATCAGTAGAAAAGAAAAGAATCAGAAGAAGGTATTTAAGCTCACTTAAACTTATGGATTATCGGGCAAAAACTGCTGAATTAAGCGAAATTTTGACTGGTTCGTCGTCTACTCGCTATCAAGCTTGTTTAAATTTAAATTATCTGACAAAACATTTACCAGAAATAAATTCCTAAATTCGCAGGAAATGATCCCTTGAAACCAAAAAAAAAACAACAAAACGCTGGGGAAATATTAATAAAAAATAGATCGGCTTACCTTTCAAGAAACTATAACTAGAGGGTTGCCTTTTTTTGTTTTTGAGGGACAAATTGCTAATTCTGGAGGGATAGGATAGAATTTTTGGAGCGAGGGATAGGTCTCGCCAATTTATTCAATACAATGGGTTTTTGGAACTCAACTATATTAGGTGTAAGAATTCCATTTAAAAATTAAATTATGTTTAATGACAACTTCAAAAATGCTATACTTGAAACAAAGTCTATTTTAAAGTTAGAAAAAAAAATCTATTTTCATTAGCCTACTTTGGGTCATTGGTTTCATTAGCATAAATTTAAATGCACAACAGTGACGGTCAGAAAAAATTTTACACATTAATCCCAATAAATTTTATAATCCCCAAAAAAATTTTACACATTAATCCCAAGCACAGGATCTATAATTTTCGACAGCTGCCTAATGGGAAGCATTATATGAAGCGTAATAGAATAACTGGAAATGGCATAATATGTCTTGAAGCAGAGCAAAATAGTTAGCAAAATCTTAAATTCTTTAGATTATTCTTTAGACTTATTCTTTAGATTAGTTAGATTATAATCTTTTCTTTTCTTATTTAAAGAATTAGTTAGAGAGATGGCAAATAACATCGAAGTTAAACAATAAACTTGAAAACGCGATTTAGAAAATCAAAAAAGGAAGTAAAATTCTGACTGAAATGAGAACACAATTGGCGATTAACCAGTGAAGTAAGAGCTGAAATAGAGTAAGATCTGTTTTGGCTTTATAATTCTCGATACTAGGTTTTTTCCTCACGTAAAACATACAGACTTTAATATTTCTCTTGATTCAGCTGGAAAATAGTAATCGAATACTGAGTTTTTAAGCTCATTTCACTTTTTCTCATCGATTTTGTTTTGTGTCGACTGTGTTGTTACTTAGAGAGAGTTCATTTCTTTTCTACTTCAGCATAAGCTGCAGCTTTTGCCGCAGCATGATGTATTGTTGCTTCGTCTCTCACAGACGATTTACTGAAGACTGTGTTGTTACTTCAGCCTACTTCAGCTGCAGCTTATGTTGCAGCATAATGTCTTGTTGCTTCGCTTCTCAGAGAAGATTTACAAGAGACTGTGCTGTTACTTAGAGAGAGTTCATTTCTTTTCTACTTCAGTAAAAGCCGCAGCTTATGCCGCAGCATGATGTCTTGTTGCTTCGTCTCTCACAGACGATTTACTGAAGACTGTGTTGCTACTTCAGCATAAGCTGCAGCTTATGCTGCAGCATGATGTCTTGTTGCTTCGTTTCTCAGAGAAGATTTACAGGAGACTGTGTTGTTACTTAGAGACAGTTCATTCCTTTTCTACTTCAGCATACATAATGCTGCAGCATGATGTCTTGTTGCTTGGTCACTCACAGAAGATTTTTCCTCCAGATGTACCTGCTTTTATTTGATTTGAATAAGACTATTTGAAGAGTTTTCTTGCAGCGGGCGGGGATTAAAGGTTAAAAATAAAGTGCACTGCATCATGATGTCTTGTTGCTTCGTCACTCGCAGAAGATTTTTCCTCCATATGTACCTGCTTTTATTTTGATTTGAATAAGACTATTTGAAGAGTTTTTTGTGGCGGGCGGGGATTAAAGGTTATAAGGAATTTTGATAACAATTATTACATCAAAATAATTGGCTTTTTATGATCATTCCATATGTATAAAATTTATATATGTTAATCCCAACAAAAGCCTCGAGCCTAAGAAAGTTCGGTTCATTTTCGAAAAGAGGGTGGGGGAAATAACCCCAAAAAGTCAACCAACCTTGATGAATTACACCGTCAGGTTTAGCATATCAGAGAACCCTACCGTAGAGGTTTCAAGTTCCTATCGACAAAGTGGGGAATTTTGAATTTTTGCCAGAAGATAGATCATAGATGCCCATTTATTTGATTTTATTTATTTAATTTTTTCATTTCGGTTTCTCCAGGGTTGATTCTGTCAAATTAATTGTCCCAGGAGATCTAGGAGGGCTCATTCGAATGGAAATTAAAAGTTTTTAGTGCCCCTTTTAAGTGACCGAAAATATTGGAGGGCAGCTATCCCCCCTCCCGTGCCACTTTTCCCCCCATAGTCATCCGACCATTATGTTGTGGTAGCCATTTGGTTCAATATTTCTCAAAGGTCCAACAACTATGCCCCTGGGGATTAAATGCCCCCCACAGCCTCTGGGGATACGGCTCAAAGTTCTGCAATTACCTATTGTTTGCATGTTGTTTTTTTTGGGGGGGGATGTATTTGGGGGAAGATTTTCCATGAGAAATTGATTTCTTGGGGAGAAATTTTCTGGGAGTTATTTTCTAGGGGAAATTTTAAACGGGGGTAATTGTAAATTGATAGCACCCCGATTTTTCAGCTTAATAATTAAAATGTTGGATTCTTATGAAAATTTTGGACGAAATACGGATATTTAGTTAAGAATTTCAATGAACCGTAGTTCTGTTGATTAAGTCCTAAATAGTATTTTTACTCTAGAATTTTGAATGGACGGAAAGATGTATCATTGATCGTATGGATGGAAATTCTACTTTACGTTTGATCTTCTATGTGGATGAAGTCCTGGCAACTTCCTCTACAATAGGGTTCTATGATGCTTAAACACTGAGTACACATATTTTTAGATGCATTAAACTTTGTGTGTAAATAGGAATAGAGAAATTTAAAATATCAGAAATTTAAAATCTTTCAGGCATTTAAAATCTCTGAAAACAAAGCTTCTGGTAGCACTTTTCCCTTTCCCCAAGAAATTACCTGGAGAGGTTCATCATGGCCCGCCTCGCCGTTTCTACCTCTGTCCTGGTAAACAAGCAAATGCAATATTTTATGCTACAAAGATGAAGATTGTCGCAACGGAAGGAGCAGACAGTTTGGAGCAGGCAGTAGTTGCGCTCTTTCAAGCGTCTGCCCCATCCCTTCCCCTATTTTATGCTAAAAGATGAAGATTGTCGCAAGGGAAGGATCAGACAGTTTGAAGCAGAGAGTAGCTGCGCTCTTTAAAGCATCTGCCCCATCCCTCTCCCTCACACAATGATCCATCGCCACTTCCTCATAATATATGTTGCGTAATTATGCATCACTAACCGTAGTTTAATGAAAAATTAAGTGAATCAACTCGGTTAAATCAAGCATTAAGATAAACATCCATAATAACCCTTTGCCTTGTAGCCTATAGACTATGTGATTCTTCAGGAACGAGTTCGTCACCATGAAAAACTACTTCCTCTGTTACTTCAAAGCTCAATGTATAATTTTCTGGTACTTTTAAATCGTTTGGCTATCTCATAATGTTCAGTTCGATAGCAACTTGGCCCTCTTGGGGGACAAAATCGTTGTTTGGTGCCACAAAATGGCGGGAAATGTCACTTTCCTGGGACACTATGTTTTTGGTCTCTCAGAAAGGACACGAGAGCTTTGAATTACCGTTCGAATGGGCCCCCTCCCGATCCTCTAGGGTCATTGTTTCGACCACCCTTGGGGAAAGAAAAAAAGACAAATGAACAAGCATTTATGACCTTTTTTTCTGGGAATAAAGAAAAATTCTAGAAAACATATCTAGCAGTTTTCTCTGATATGGTGAACCTAATGGTGTCATTGTCAATAAGATTTCTTGGATTTTTGGGGGTCTATCCCCTTTTTAGAAACTCAGGCAAATTTTATCAAGCTCCGAGGTATTATCGGTAAGGTTAAACTTAATTAATCTTGTGTATTTGGAATCAACGGAAAATGGCGATTCTTTTGATGCACTAATTGTTATCATAGAGTTTTAGTTACTATTGGCCTTAATCACCCTTTACGTTCAGATCGTTTTCACGAGCTGTATGATCAAGAGCTAAAATAAAATGTCAAATATTTACCGAATTTTCAGACTCAATTATAATCATAGATTAATTACAAATTTGTATAGAATGTTAGGAGCTCACAGTCTTACTCTAGCTGAATGTACACATTTTAAAACCAAACCATTGCTGCAGAATCGTGTAATATTAATCAGTTAAGCGAGGTTTATTTGCCTTATCTAAAGATAATGATTAAATTTTATTGAAGAAATTAATGAATTTTCAGCTGTTCATACCCCTTGTTATGACTTTTAGTTAGTGCTTATGTTTTGCTTTAGATAGTGTGTACTCTTTTTCTCTTTTATATTCTTTTTGTAGTGTTTTTTTTTGTGAAATGCCTTTATTTTGGTTTAATCACGAAATAAAGTATCTATCTATCTATACCCCTTGTTAGTATTCTTTCCTTTGATTGGTAATTATTATTTCAGAAATTTGTGCAATAAGTCACTGCCTCGCAGCGTTATAAAAATATGAAGCCATGGAAACGAAGATTTGGAGTCTTTTGAAGGGTGATTATTGTATCCTAGTATTTGCTACCTTTTTTTTTATATAAATTGAGTTAAATAAGTAAGTTTTTCGTTCTCCTTATGTGCATTAGGGCTCCATTTGTTTAGTGAATTTTAATTTAGACAGTCGACCCCAATTAAGTAGGATAAGAAATCAGAGCAATATCTTGGAGGTTGTCATTATTTCTTTTCCTCTTATTTTAGGAGTTTTGAAATGGGCGTTTTCTAAAATGAGTTTTCCAAAACTTTTATTTTATTAGTTTAGTAATGACGAATTTGGTAGAAAATTTTCATTCAAGAAGGATATCATCCGTATCTTTGTTCTAAAAATTAAAGCCTCGAACAATGCCTGGGCACCATAACCTTTCAACTTCTATGTTGGAAAATCCACTTGGTAAATTTAACTCTGTGCTTTCATCGAAATTATGAAAATTTCGAATTGTCAAAATTATGGAAATTATGCCGAAAAATCGAAATTATGGAGGCAACTGTAAAAAAAAAATGGCTTCAGAGAAATAATGTGAAATGTTATTTTGAAAACCTGTTCCTTCCTAAAAAAAAGGGAAAAAATGGCCCTGAAATAAATTTCCTGTGATTATCTCCATATCAGCTCGATTTTCGTTTAATTGTTGCGTTTTCTTCACACTCCCTACAGGTCAGTTCCATGTGCTCATACATGGATAAACGTAGTATCTCTGGCTAAGACCGTCAAATTTGTCTGTACATTTATGTTTGTATGCTCTTCAAGGGGTAAACTATGGTAGTATCACTGTTTGACCTCTTTAGTGAGTTGAGCCAGCTAATTGGTTATTCTGTTTGAGGTTTTTTAAGGCTCTCAGTTATATTTTGTATGCTATTATGTATAGCCTTCAATACTTTGGAAATTCTGATTGTTCTTCAATCTTGGGAAGGATTTAATTCCAGTCAAAATCCAATCTTAAAAAGGGGCCCAAGGTAGTTCCAATTTGCCTGCAACGCGGTTGTACCCGAAAAGCAATTGATTAGCCTAGTATAATAACTTCTAACTACTACTACTACTACTAGCACCTCACCCCATCACTAAGTTGCCTGAGGCCAACACAGCTACACACGCTTCTACCCTATCCTTATTTATTTAAAGCCTCTTTACACCCTCCCAGGAAGTTCCAGTTTCCCTTGATTCTTTCTTTCCCTTAGTTTAGTTGCCGTTTGTCTGTGACGCGGTTTTACCTGAAAGTAATTGATTACCCTAGCACAATAACTTCGAGTTAGCCAGAATTCACTCTTCTGAATTTCTGGTTTTTATTAAAAACATAGTTATGTGGGACTACGTAATGGGCTGTTCTTAAATTATGTATACATATATTGATGTTTTTATACAATTTTTTCGAGAGAGAACTTAGCATTACGAGTTTTCAATCGTGGTTAGCAGACCAGGAGTTTTCAGGAAGAAGGTTTTTTTTAGATATCAGTTTCTCTGGGAGGCTGGGTTTCCTAGAGCTAATAATTTTGGAACAGTAGTGTGTAGTTGAGCGACAAAGTTAGGGGGAAGGGGCGTAATTGAACATATCTATCGGGGGGTGGGGGGGGGCTCCAAAAAGTTAATTTTCAGACTCGAATGCTTCTGCTTTCAACAAGACATTCTTTACATAAATATGAAGGGACATGGGGGATGGGTCGTTAAGTGTGTCCTCTTTAACTTCTCTTTATTCTGGGTAACATATTTGGGCTGAGACTGCAAAGTGGCTGCCGCAAAGTTTTTTTGAAGTTCTGGTTCAGCCCACCCTCCCCAGAAGTAATTTTAGCGGCTATTTTTCCCAGGTATTGTCATTGCTGACTCACTGTTATACAAAAATGGAATTTAAGCGTAAATAGAAGGGGAAGGAGCTAAAGCCCCCTCACATCCACTGGAACCTTGGATGTGAAACTAAGACCGAACAAAAATCAAGTTTTAAAAAAGACAATTGTTTCAACTGGAAGTAAAGAGCTAAATTAAAGCTGAAAGCAAACATCAATTATCCTATTTTTAGAGAGGGAGCTGTTTGGCTCGACCCATTTAAGAATAAAAAATAAATGTATCCATGTGAACCATCTTTTTCAGTGAAAACACACACTTCTGCTGAGAAAACCGATAAACATATTTAAGCCCAAAGTGAAAATAATATACCTTATGCTTTATGAAATTCTAATTATATCGGACAAATATTTGCATTACGAAAGAACTTCGTACTAAAATCTCAAGTAAGATAGTCAAAGTTAAAAAGGCGCAAATGTTGGGACAAGGCATGTTGCGCCTACCCTCTTCCGAAAAATAGCTGACAATTCCATATAGGACGAGTAATAAGTAATTTTATATGTACCCCAACTAGGGAGCCATTCATGTCATGCTTTATGAAATTTCAATTATATCGAACAAATTTTTGCATTACAAAAGAAACACAAAAGACCACACTGGCTATACATGACGTAAGAAGCGAAAAAGAAAAAAAAGCCAAACAAGATAGGTGAGAAAACGAGGGTAATGTCAGGCAGTGGAAAAATATGAAAGAAAGAAGCCGCTTCACACCATTGAAGAGTTTGATGAATTGTGTTCCTTTGTACCAAATTAAAACTTGTATTTTTGCGAGCCCACTCACAGAATATGTCTAAGAACCAGCTTCAGTAACTGATTGTATGGTTAGTTGTCTTATCTGTAATTGACAAGCAAAGTTCGGTGTGCGAAAAAAACCTTGTGGGCGGGTAGTTTTGTCCCCCGAAGCCGCACAACCGGTGGCGTTTAGGTGCTCCCCAATCATTATCGACGGTGGTGGACCACCGTCGTATTTCTGGTGCCAAATCATTTTGAGATCGTTTGGTGAACTAAGAGGTGGGGAAAATGTAAAATCTGCCATTTAAGGGTACATACAAAAACCTTGGATTTCTATCAAATGTTTCTTAATTTAATCATCTATTACGGATATTCCATTATTTCTCACTTGTTTGCCTGTCGTTCGCTATGATTTTCAGTTTTTAACACATTTAATACTCACCAATGTTTAAAAGTAGCGATTTTCTGAAATTACGTTCACAGAATTTAAATAATGGTCAATAAACTTCATAATCAGGCTGACTAGTTTGGTAAAGTTTCAGTTTAGCTAACTTTTTAGTTTAGGCCACAGAGGCCCTGTCAATAAAATCATTCTAAACAGTAAGAAATAATTTGTTTATGTTTTATTTCTACTAGACAGTATATGTGCTGCTTAGAATTTCCATTAACTGAACAACGTACAGTAATAAATCATTTTTTTTCAGGTTGTTGCTAATCTACCCCTTTATTATCATTTTTCCTAAATGCAGGAAACAAGCAATAGGAAACTGGTAACTCCCTAATTAAAACAAAAAGAAGAATCAATTTTTGATTTGGATAGACCCTTACACAGTGAATTCAACAGTCTGTCTACTTCTTAGCTATCTTCTTAAGTCTGTATAGTATAGTAGATGCATGTATAAATCTGGAATGACTCGATTAAGCATTATCCGTTGCCCAGCTTTCTAAAGTAGCTAAAGCTGAATAGCCTGTTTGGGCACTTCCTAAATCACTATCCTGGATTAGCTAGTGTATGACCATAGTTTTTGCCTGGTTACACCAAACTAGACTATTTTTTAAACACTTTCCCTTTGGAGTGGGTTTTGTGCAGAACTGGAAAACATGACCTCTTCAAGATGGTGAGCAAGATGAACTGATGTGTGACCTTTGTTCTCTATAATCAAATTTACCTTCTATTATTGATGCTGTTGAGGGAAAATTCTTTTTCACTCTAAATGTTGCTCTGCTTTTTCAGGGCCTCGTAAATATTCATCTTGAGAAATAGCCAAACGATAGTAGCTGCATCTTGCTTTTGAAAGAGAAGATGAGAAATAAATTTTACTTTCACTTCCCAATGAATGATGTCATGGTGACAGCTGCGTTTTTGGGCTTTAAAATATGCAAAATCAGTGAAATTGATGAGTATCTAAGCTGAACATCTGGACACTGTCATAAAGCATCTACTCCATTTTTCATGGACCAAATTTATCTGATCAACATTCCAGGTATCTTCACTTAATATTATGGCGATCATTCTAATGTTTCAGTTTTTCTTTTGTACGAGAAGGAAAGGGTCCATGAAGAGGCTTAAGAGGATGTTTGTCTCTCTGGTTTGCTCTGGACAGAGGCTGAAGAGGTGGGTTTAATCTCTGGTCCTGTGAGTGCATCAGCTATCCAATCAGCCGTGTGAATGTGGCCATCAAGTTTTCTAAAAAGATCAGCAACTCTAAATCTCCTCGTGATCGTGCATCAAAGAAAAGAAGGCTGCTTGATAAGATGATGCCATGGTAGTAATGATGTAGAACATGATGAGAATAGTGATATGACTTGGCGCCAATTATATGTTTATCTTAGCATTGTGATTGATTCAATTAATCCGACTTTACCTTCTGGAAAAGATATTTAACTCAGCTGCCATGGAGTGCAGCTTTGGTAAGAACGTCTCAGTCGGTGCAGCAATTTCATTGGTTTAGGACGGGTAGTTACTGCTAAGCGTTCAATGTGGCGGGAAAACATGCGTATTGTTGTGCATCAAAACTATAAGCTAGTCAAAGATTTTAAAGGAAATGTTTGTATTTTTGTTTAGTTATGTGCCTTGAACTTTTTACTCTAATGAATAAAGGAATGGCAAATCAGAGGAAAGCTATAACAGGTCTCAAAGTTTAAAGAAGAGGGGTTCCAAACCATATGGTAAAATGTGATTGTTGGTTTTAATCAGGATGGCATTGAAGAAAACAATGGCAAAGCCAACATATAAATGGATCCCATCAGCATTGGGATTGAGAAACGACTTCAGGGAATAGCCATATAGGTAGTGTGACCAAATAGGCCACTATGGAGATATGGTGCAAGGAAATTAATTTTAATTTCCTCTCTTTTCGGATCACTTCTATTCTCAGGAAGCATAAGAACTTACCCTCAATTATTCTGCCTGACAGAATTCAGAAAATTTGTTTTGGAAAATTTGAGCTTGATGTCTCTTTTATTTTGTCTTAGTTTTGATCATGCCAATAAGGCTGAAAAAGAACTATAGCTTAGAAGATAGATAAAGCTCTTACAAGATCTAATACAACTTCAGTTTTAGAAATTTTTGAAAGATAACTGAAACGTACTAAAACTTAATAAACCCTCTTATTTTGGCAACGTGCCACTGATCATTCTTGGTGGTGTGCTGCCAAAAAATTACCAGCGTACCACTGCCGCACGTTATCAGGCCTGCCACCACTAAATTCAAAGTAAATGCTGCCATAGGATCTAATGTACCTACGTGCCAAAATGCCCAGTAACAATGATTCTCTAGCATTCATGCTCAATATATTTTCAAGTCAAGTATTTCGTACTTTTTTGCTCTAATATTTTTTTGATAACCCTTGTCAATACTATTATTGGTTGTTGTTTGTTGAAGTAAGTCGTTTGATAACAGAAACAGAAATAGGTTTTGATAAACTCCATTGTTAACCCAGAGTCAAGCTAATTTTTGAAATCGTGGTGTTTATTCTAATACTGCACAAAAATATCAAAATTTATATCATCATTTTCTCTTAGACCTTACAAAAGCAAAGCGATCAGTAGGCTGGACTTCCGAAATTACTATCATGATTCCAAATATTTTGTGATCTAACGTTGAAATTTCAATTCTTCGCTTATATTTGACAAGCGTGGCCACAAAAAGCAAATAATTTAAATGTTTTCATGGTTGGATCTTTATTGACTTTAACACATCCTCATCTCTGTATTTTAGGCTAGCCTAGTTGGACTCCAAAAATGAATTTGTGACCCCAAGGACAATCTTTTCTTTCTGAATAAACTTATTTATTTATATCAGGGTTTCAACTGATAAAAATTTAGATAAGAGGCTTCTATCTTGGAAGTATGTCTAGTTGAGGTGATTGAAATCCTAGGAATGGATCCAGAGTATTTACAATCTCTTAGGAAGAGGTCACTTATTTTTTTTCCCTGACGATTTTATATCTTATAGACTATACTTATATCTTCATGATCTTTCACAGTTAACTTTACAGATCTTTTACAGTTTACTTTACAATCTTTAGGCTACACCGTTAAACTAAGAGCAACTCTTTTAATCCACAAAATATACAAAATATAAAAGTTTTGGTAGCCTATTTAGATTTTGGATTTAAGCCATGGAAAAAAGAGAATATACTTCTTTTTCAACTTAAAAAGGTGTTGTACTAGGAAAATGTAACTTTCAGAAATTGATTTCCATAAGTATATAAGATATAAATTATTTTTTATATATACTTATTTCTTTACAATCTCTCACTTATATCTTTTGATGTTTTGCTAGCTGAATTTTGACCATTGAAAAGCATTAGGCCTGTGTGATTTCAGCAGAATTGAGTTGCATAAAGGTAAAATTCTTTAGTCTGTTGAATTAACAATTTTCCCAAACTAACCCATTTCCAAGATACAAAAAGTATCCAAACTAGAATTTTGCTCAGATAAATACAATAAGCTATAGATAACAGCAAAATAAACATGATAACCTGATTAATAGAAACAGGCTGCAAGACAAAAAATATAAGACAAGACAAATATAAGACAAGACAAAAAATATAAAAAAATATAAGAATTAAATATAAAAATATTTAATATATAAAAATATAAAATATATAAATAATATATAATATATAATAAAAATAAATAATATTATAAAAATTTTTATAATCTATAAAAATATAAAAATATTATAAAAAATATAAGACAAGACAAATATAAGACAAAAGATCTATTGTGTTTCTATTTATTTTTCTTTTTGGCTCTGTATTTATCCTAATGCTATAGCCTACCTAGAGCCCTTACAGAGGAAGGGGTGCATTGTCACAGACAAAATTATGATATTTCAAAAGAGACTAAAATGAGGAATATAGCCTAATGGTTTTCATTAAAATTTTCCTTGTGAAATCCTCTCACCCCAATTAGAGATAACCTGCTTTTCTGTTTGGGCCAAGACAGTTGGCTAACAAAGACAATCTCTAGCAATCTGTCATCCTTCATTCACAGGTTATGTTTTAGCCATTTCTCTCATTTTAGCCCAAAAAGTGGGATAAAACCATATTTGTCATACAGCTTACTGTCTGAGATACAGCAATTCATTCAGGTACAAAAACTGATGGTAAGCTCTCTAGAAAACATTTACCAAATCCTTCTCTGTTTTTTGGAGTACCAATGCTTAACAACCATACATTAACACTGTCATCATCAGAACTTCAAGTGCTCTAAATCTGGTTTGCAGACTTATATTGCTATTCTTCAACTGTGAAAAAACAACAGCATAGGCCTTGGCTATTCTACTTTTAACAACTTCACTGACCTACTATCTTCACTAATAGTACTATCTAGATGTGTGAAGCTGTCTGCTTGATTGATCTCTTTCTTATACAACATCATTTACTCCTAGTCTTGTGCCTTAGTCTTCTTAACATTAATTTTTAAACCTATCCTTACATCCTGAACTCACAAAACCCCTAACAATTCATTCATTTTGCTAATATTTTCATCTTGAATGTTTGATTTGTCAGCATCATCAAGTCTAGGAGAGTGTTAGCTCCCTATTCTTTCTATGTTTTCCCAGTACCTTTGCAGTGCTCCTTAGGATGAAGTCCATTAAAATGATCCATATAAATTGAGACTGAACACAAGCTTGCTAAACTCCCTATTTAATGCAGAACCAGCTACTAATTTCATTTTCTACCTTAACTACAAAAGTGCTATTTTGTATATAGCACCAATCACTTTAATGTATTTATCTGGTTTACTGTATAAGGATAGGACTTTTGGTGAAGCTATTTTATCAGCTGAATCAAATGCTTGCTCATAATCTATATAACTATGAAGTGAAGGGTCCTGATTACTCAGACACTTCTGAATTACTAATATAATAAGGAAAGCTTGGTCAGTGCATCCTCTACCCTTCCTAAAACCAATCTGTTCTTCTCTCAAAACCTTATCTACAACATTTCTGAGTCTAAAAAGTATCATCATACTTAGTAATTTGCTTTCTATAACAACCAGGCTAATGCCTCTATAATTACCACATCCACTCTTAATACCTTTCTTATGGAGGAGTTTAATTAGAGTTTATCTAAAATTTCTAGATACTTCCCCATGTTCAAAAATTGTATTCATAATTTCCAGTAACTTATTTATATCCTCAAAACCACCATATTAAAAAGAAATACTTATTCACCACATTATCAGTACTTGGGCTTTATGGTTTTTTTAATCCTTTTAGTTATACTGCTAATTCTACCTTACAAAATAAACCTTCCTTCATGTTTATAGGGTTACTAACTTTTCAATCTTTTCCTGTATCTCAGGGCTGCAGCTAAGGGAAGTGAGAGGGAGGGTGGACCTCCCCCCTAAAGTTCCAAGATGTCAGTGCTTGGTGCTGACACCTTGGAATTCAGCTTATGCTTCTAGTTTAATTTAGCTTATGTGTCAGCATTTTTTGGTATGCTGGACATTTTTCTAGCACATTCTCTGTGCCCCCACCAAAACTGCAAACACAAGCTGCACCCATGGTAACTCGGTCATGGTTGACCACATTCATAAAATATTATGCCCATCACAAGGTCACAGCTCTTTAATTTTGTTAATCGGTTAATTAATTATTTTATCTATTTTTAATAGCATAGTAATAAATAAGTTCAAAAAGGGGACTATGACCATAATATAGTTAATTGCTAGTAAGTTTCTGGACTGGATGTGACTTTTGGCTTATGCCCCCTCCTCTCCCAAGAGAAATCCTAAAAATGCCACTGACTAGGACTGCCCGGGGGGAATTATCAGGAAGTGAATATGACATTGTGATAAGGATGAAATAAGGAGTGTAATGGTAATTCTTTTACTACTATCTTTCCTCATTTGGAGCTGCTAGTATACCCTGTTACAGAAAAAAAAAAATCTGTCATTCATTTTTCTTTTTTCAAGTTTTGTTGTTGTTTCTCTTTTCTCATCATGTAATTGCTAACTACTCTGTCTTACACAGATATTTAGTGGCAACAAATGTACAACAGTCCAGATGATTGAACCATTTTGTTTTTTCAGGCTTTGATACAGGTTCTTTCTTCTCCTGAATGGACAGTTAGGACAGATTCTTAGTATTAAAATCAGAAACGTTCATTATTTTTTCATCTATTCTTTAAGCAATTATCTAATGTTTGCTGTTATGATTGATTGTTCTCCTCAAAAACATGGATGCCTCAAAGATAAATTTAGATCCATTTTAAGAGCCCTTAACTATACTGGCTTGTTTAAATTAGAAGCTTAGTTCAAATTGGAAATGCAATCATTTAGACATTAGCTCAATAAATAAAACATTTTAACACACTGCGCTAAAATATAATTGTATTAGAGATTTTGGGAGATTGTACTAAGTAGTTCTTCAGCCACAAAATCCATAGATGCAACCATAAAATAGCATTAACCATCTGGTATAAAAATATACCACCATATTCATATGCATTGCCAGTACCATCTCTCAGCCACCCCTTTTGCGCATATAGTTTTTGAAAAAGCTTAGAGTTAACCTATTAAATTTCCTGATGGTAATTCCTGCAACCTCATTTGTGATACAGCCATGTAGTTTTCTTTTCTTACAGTTTTATATCCTAAAATTGCTAAAGAACCACTTTTTAATATAGATAAATTTTAAATGGACTATAAGCCTTGTAGCGTTTTAATTGGTGTTTCTTTTTTTTCAGGTTCAAATTTAAGAAATTTAGGACAATATAAGAGTAGTTGCTTGAAATGACAGGAGTAAGTAATGCACCTTCAAAACTTGGAGCAACAGAAGTTGAAAGCAACCCTTCAAAGGTTGTTGTGGTGAGAAAGATTTATTTAAAGTCTAAACAAAGATATGGCATTTTCTGTCTCCCAATATCAAAATTTGGCAACTGGTCCATTGTGCTGCTTTGCTAAATAAATTTAAATTTATCTCAGCTTATTTTCTTAATTAAACCTTAGTCCTGTGGTGGCGCAGTGGATGTGACCTTAGCTTGGTAATACGGGACCCAGAGATCGAATCACGCTTCAGGAATGCACTGCAGGGCCGACGCAGGGACCTTAGTAGTCAAGAAGCGTCGTTAATTCTTAAATAAAAAATAAAAAATAAATTTAACCTTATGATTTTTGTCATGATACTAGGTTGGGTCGTTTTCGTTTTGTTTTTTTCATTTATGCCAATTGACTAGGAAGAAAAAATGAAGAATGGCTAAAACATTTACTGATGAGCAATTAGTTTACTATTAGTTGTTCACCAATCTAAGTTAGTATTAAGTTGCTGTCTAGGTATTAATCCATCTCAACTTGTTTAGAGTATTTCATGCTCTGTTATTTACTATGCATAATGACTTTTTAGTCATGTTTTCTTTTTCCCATGATATTGCTTCTTGTTTTGGAAACCACTTTGTAATAATCCAGAGTTAAAATTTTGTATAATTTGTATCACAGCCCCCCTGTGGTAGCACAGCAAATTTATCCTTTGCTTGGGAATATAGGGCAGGGATTTAGTATTAGATGTATTCATCTTGGGAAATCCCTCAACAGAAAGATCCTCTTCCTGGGGAATTCTCTCCCCCCTGGAGAAAATAAGGAAGGTGGGATTTTGGAATATTCTACCTAGAGTCTATAATTAATTTAAAAAAAAAAAACTTCCTCAAAAGAAGTTTTTTCAAGAAAAGTGAAGAGCTAGACTAAATCTGAGAAAGTGGAAAAAAGCCAAATAAGCAGTGCAAGCTTAAAACGACCATAAATCACAATCAATAAGTAAGAAAAACCTAAAACTAACAGAAATTTTTAAAAATAATCCAGTGAAACTTCACTTGAATAGAAACTACCATTAATAATTGTAAGACTAATTCTTACTTAATTACTTAATTAAATTGTTCTTACTTAATTATTGTTTTTTTCTCTTTATGCGTTTAGTTGTCATGTTTTTTGCGTGTGTGTTATTTTTTTATATATTTTTTTTTTCATTCTCTCGTTTTTTTTTCCGTTAAGAAAGGCTCCTGGACATGGCACCCAAATATTCAGAATATTTTGTAATTAAAGTGTTGTTTTGTTTTTATTTTTGTTCAGTGCTTTTTTGAAATTAAAACCTGTTTTTCTTACTTATTTTTTTTTAAATAGCTCTTTGTGCACAGACCCCCACTTCTCTACTAATATATTGCCCTAAAGTGCAGCTTCTAAGTGCACTTACTGAATTTGTGACCCTGTATTTTTTTTTTTTGGCAATGTCAACAAAGCAAACAATTTTTTCCTCTAAGAAAACTATGATCAGTAGCACTAAATTTTTGCCTTACTTGCTTGAATATCAATGGCCCTAAAGATAAAGATCTTCTATTAAATGAGCACAAGGTTTCTTGTAAGAGTACTTGCTAACCAAAGACAATGCCATTTTATGAAATAGGTTGGCTCACCATATTCTTATTTCTCATGAACCTCCCAAAGGCGGCTGGATTTTCACTGGGAGGTCTTTTTTTATGAAGTTCCTTATCTACTCATCCCTGATCCTTTCAGTTCATAGTATTCATGCTTTGGAGCTTGGCACCACAGTTTTTCATCAATATTTTCCTTGGAAGAAGTCTCAATTAATTTAATTTGTTTTCCAAAGCTTGCTGAACTCTAAAAAAACTGAAGCAGGAGCTAGACTGCTTCTACTGATTGGTTTGAGCTGCTACTTGATGGTTTAACAGATGGCTATCATATTTTAAAAACAGATTTTTCTCTTTTGTGTATAAACATAACCTTGGAAGCTCGACTTCAAATCTTAATAATGCGATAGTGTCAAGCCTCTTGATTATCCAAATAAAAGCTAATGATGATGATGAAAAAATTGATGGTGACCATTTGCTGCTGTATCCCAATGATAATAGTGTTTCTAGTTATTTTAATGTTGATTGTTCGAAATAATCCTTGAGGAGCAATTTTAGGAGCTTAAAATTTTTTAAGAGTTTATGAGTTTCAAAATTTAGCTGTAAAAAATTGGGTTGTAGATCACATATTCTGCACCTCATAAACTCACACCTACATCAATGATGCAGTTGCTGCTCCATCTAACAAAAGAAAAAAGGATAATATTGGCAAATGTATGACTCACAAAAATAAAAAAAGTTTCTATTTAGAAATCATTGTTGTTACTTAGGAGCAGGGTTGCTTTTCCTCGTTTGTTTTTTCTCTATTTCATTCAATAATCTTGTTATATCATTTGTTATTGAAAAATAAATAATTATACTTTTGATTGAAATTTAAATAAATCCTATCTCGATTGAGCTCTCTAAAGTTCTTCCGAAAATATTTTGAGACTGAACTAGCTCTATAATTTTGAGTGTAATCTGGGTAAAACCCCTGTTTACTTCCTGACATCGAATACACTCCAGACAAAAGATTTGGCGTCTTTTATTCTGAAGAACCAGATTCTTAAACCAGCCAAATATCAGTGAAACAAAAGGAGCTGATAAACTGGATTATTAGTGCAAACTGGAAAAATAAAATTTATAACTCTGTTATCCAAACCCACAATCCATGAAATTCTGGACTCGCATTTTTTTTCCTATAAAGAATTTTTCTTGTACATTTTTTTAATTATTATTTTCTTATAGATATTTTTTTCCTTATATCTTTTGGCTCACAATCTAATTCATGAACTCATTATTCCAATTGTTGGTGTAATAGATTTTGTGATATAGATTGTCAATAGAAAGATAGATTTACAATTCAAATCATGAAGTTGCAATCTAGTTTGTCATTGTAAAAATACCTTGGCTCATTAGCTTTTGTTCTAAGCTATATTTTTTATTAGCCTCCTGGGCTTGGTATTTGCTTTAGTTTGATGACAAGTTATGGCTTTAAGGGTTGTACTTAACTGCATGTTGTTTTTTTTTTCTCAAACATAATTTGATTGAAGTTCTGATCAGGCTTGTGAATTTTAATTTGCTGCATTTTTAGGTAAAGGACCTATCACAAAGTAAATACGACAGGACGTTTAGGATATGTAATGAAGGGCACAGTCTGGGAAATGCTCTTAGCTCCGTGATTAGAACACAGTGAGTTTTGCCTTTTTTTCTCTCTGTCTTCTCTTTTTTCTTGTTTTTCTTTATTCTCTTTTTTTTTGTTTCTTTAAAAAATATGCTGTTCACCAGAACAAGACTTACCAATATCCAGGGACATCGTTTCACTTTTGTTGAAGATCTTGATGAAAACCCTGATTTTTTTTACCAAATTATATTGTCGAATTTTTGATCAAATTGTCCTTTTTTTTACCCTAATTTAAGACGGTAAAAAACATGATAAACTGGTGTATTAATGGAGTTCTTAAAATGATGAATGAAAATACTAAGCTACCTTTTTCACTTTTTATTAGTATACAATATAATTCAGTACTTTAATTCGTCAAAAACGACTATAGTAAAAATAAATATAGTAAAAAATAAAAGAGAAGAAAGAGCACAATGCATAAACAGCTTCGTCATGTTCAATTTGCTTCTAGGGCTTCTTCCAAGGATTGACATCCTTAAAACGTGAATACATATCACTGCAAAAAACTCCTTGACAAAATCTTAAGTTTCTATTACGCTATATATTTTTTGGTAAAATTTCTGATGCTCAATCTTATTTTATGTTAATAGGACATTCTTTATACCGAAGCAAAGTCTAAGGGGTAAGGGTAAAAAAGAGGAACTTTTCATCCTCCTCAACAATCCCTGAAAGTTTGATCTTAATACCATTAGCCTAGGTAATAGTTGTACTGTTGCTAGTATTAGTAGTAGCAAGGAAATAGTGTCTTTTATTAGTTTAGTATCCTCCTCCTCATTATGGCCTTAAAGTTTCAACTTCATACTATGAGCTGTTCCTGAGATGCTAATTTGCTCTTTTGACAGCTTTCATATATATTGCATGTTTTATGGCATGATTTATATGATAGTATGTTTTATGGCATGATTTATGGCATGCCATATATGACATGATTTGATTCAGTGCCCTTGAATATTTCATTAAAATTTCTTCTGAATAGCCTTAGTATTAGTAGTAGTTTGTATGTAGTACCTTTTGGGCGGTTCAACACCCCCTTCAACATTCATGTTGGGGGATATCAACGGAGCCCCAAAGAGAGTTTTGTTTCCTCTCTGTTATGGTAACGAACATTTACTTACTTAATAATTTAATTAATTCAATTCTTGAAAATGGAACTTTGGATATAATTTACGCATCAAAGAATTGACATTTGATGCAGATTTCAAATATGTAATTAGCATTAAGTTTTAAATGTTTAACCAAATTTTGTTAAAGGGGAATTACCAAGTCATTTTAGGGACACTTACTTAAATCCCTTAATAAAGAAGGTGATTTTATATGAACTCTGTTGTAACGAAGATAGCAAATGGCTTGGGAAAATAGGGTATTGAATATGAAGTTAGACTCATAGACCTAGATCGCGCAGATTACCCTGGATAAGATGCTAGTGACATTAACTTTAGAGGCTGGAGGGGGGGGGGGGTCAGGGATGGATAATTGACTAAGTGAATAGCTTCACCTATCTTGTAGGTTAGGTAAATCCAATGAACAGGAAATAAGTAGTATTGCCAAGACGAAGCGTGAATTTTCGTTGTTGGAAAGACTGGTCTGAGGTAGGAAGCGTACTTGGAAGTAAGATCAAACCAGTTTGTGGTAACGAACAATAAGTAAGGAGCGACTCAGCTTAATAGTAACCGAAACTTTAATGAAAGAATTTTGATAAACAACAAAGAGAGATAAAACTTTACAAAAAGAAAACTTCAAACGAGACGACGGCCAGTAAAGAGGAAAGACTAAAACAACGCGGATATTTCGCCTGTATCCAAACAAGGCGTCCTCAGCACAAGATAAAAAATTAAAAGAAAACTAAACTAAAAACAAATAAAAACCACCACCAATAATAATAAATACAATTGTCGCTACTTATCCACGCAGGGAAAAGCAGCTATTTGAGTTACTTCAATGAGAATCAAAGAGCAACTGAGGAAAAATTATGAAAATTGAAACTTTTAATTGATCAAACCCTGGGTTAAATCCTTCCCAGAATCAAGAAAACTACCTAATGGTCTCACTGATTGGAAACAAGTATCGATGTTATATTTACCTAAAATTCGTTTAAGCATCTCCCCCAAAGTAGGGAGATTTAGTTAGTGGGGTGTATAAAATTCCTTGCTCCTGTGGAAAGTTTTATATTGGTAGAACTCACCAACAATTTATTGAAAAATTTATTGAGCATCGCAACTCAATAGAAAAAACCCTGCAATTAAGAAAGCCTCTGGAAACTTTTGTTTTGGCTCTAGCTGAACATAGACTCTTTTATCCTGCACATTTTATACAATTTGATGAGGCTACAGCTATTTCTAATGATAGAGGTTTTTCTCAGTGGGCAAGGGAGGGTATAGAAATTAAAAAACATATATTTGCTAATATTTCAATAAATAGAGACACAGGGAATTTAAATATTGACCCAATTTATGATATTCTTTTGAAAAATGAACCCATAATCAATAAGGGAATTAAAATTTTACATAATCACCAGGGGACAAGATTACCCACTAGACCAAAAAGAGTTGCTTCAATAATAGCTTACAAGAAGATTATTTTGCAACAGAATAATTAACTAAGTTTCAATTTACATAATTTTTCCTCAGTTGCTCTTTGATTCTCATTGAAGTAACTCAAATAGCTGCTTTTCCCTACGTGGATAAGTAGCGACAATTGTATTTATCATTATTGGTGGAGATTTTTATTTGTTTTAGATTAGTTTTCTTTTAATTAAAAAAAAAAATTCTTGTGCTGAGGCCGCCTTGTTTGGATACAGGCGAAATATCCGCGTTGTTTTAGTCTTTCCTCTCTACTGGTCGTCGTCTCGTTTGAAGTTTTCTTTTTCTAGAATTTTATCTCTCTTTGTTGTTTAAAGTCATGTCTGGGCAGTTCGGCGTAAGAACTTTCAAAAGAATTTTGATAGCTAATGCATCAAAAGAGTTGGCTTTTTACACTGATTCCAAATATTTAAATCCCATTAAGTTGAATGTTACCCATCAACCGCTATAAGCCTGAGAGAATACATAAAATATAAAAGAGAACGAAAGTGAGAATAGAAAAGAAATAGTAAAAAGAAAATACTAGAAGAAAAGGAAAGAAATAAAAAAGAAAAGACAAGAAAAGCGTTGGCCTTTTATGAAGGCCATCGAAAATACTAGATGCAACAAAGTGTGTATTTTGAGAAGACATCTGCTGCCCTTCTTCAGCAACATTAGATTATTATTATATTAGCATATTTATATTATTAGCATTATTATTGTATTATTAGCATATTGTATTCCAAAGTCAATTGAAAATGAGCCACAGAATACCATAAAGGCAAAGGTAAAACCTAGAAAACTGATCCGTCCCTATGGATGGTTTTTTTTATGAAGGCCTACTTTAGTTTTGTTAGGATTTTTGAAGACACCGGATTTCGGCTGGGGTGCGGGGGCCGATTGAGATGCAGTTACCCATCAATTGCTAAAAGCCTGAGAGAATACATAAAAGAAAAGTGAGAATAGAAAAGAAATGGAAAAAAGAAAATAATCGAAGAAAAGAAAAGAAAGAGAATAATAAAAAAGAAAGGACAAGAAAAGCGTTGGCCATTTATTAAGGTCAACGAAAATACTAGATGCAAAATCTGCCTCCCTTCTTCAGCAACATTAGATTATTATTATATCAGCACATTTATAGTATTGGCATTATTATTATATTATTTTTTATATTATTAGCATATTATATTAGCTATGTTGCTAATATAGATCAATATTATATTAGCATTATTACTCAAATAGTCCAATTCGCACCTTCCGAGCGAAAATGTGAATGATTTAGATCAGAAAAAAACAAATAACGTGGGGATCAAAATGAGACAAAAAGCCAAATGGGAAGAATCAAAGAGCTAGCAACACAGAAGAAAATAACAGGTAAAATAACACTTTAAAGGAATAAAAAACAATAAACCCAAATCAAAAAAGGTAAATAGTGACGATGACCACACTGTCTTTCCATATCAAACAAACACTGCTTAGAAACAATACAGAAATTTTTTCAAGACAGTGGAATTCAATTCCGTGGATATTTCGGTCCTATGTCCAGGGCCGTCCTTAGCACTACACTAGAAATATATATATATATATATATATATATATATATATATATATAAACTTGCATTAAAATGTGAAAATAAAAACTAAAAATGTTTAAAAGAAATTTTCAAAGCTGACGTAGCATCCTTAAGTCACCGAAGTTCAACCAGGACTGATAAAGAAAATGATGTGAGATGATAAATTCACTCAAACAAAACAGAACAAAATAATTAAATACAAGTTTTCAAAGCTAATCTTGCTTTTTTAGCAGCTTGCCTCAGAATCCTTTTTTTAACTGGTTCAATGCTATTATAAATTGGTTTAGTAAAATATTTTGTTTGATCATTTTTAATTAAATGTGAGTATAAAGAATTTAGTAAATACTCCTCAAAGTCCCTATTTAAAGTAATATTAATATTTATTTTGAGACTAATTTCGATTGATTCTTGAACCACCTATTTTATCCTCAAATCATTACTAATGAGAGAAGATTTTTGTAGTGAAAACTACATACTGGTTATTCTTTGTGCAAACATTTTTCAATCTTGTTGTGATTCTTGGGGTGTACAGAAGATAAATAATATTTGAGGACTTATCAGGAGTCTCAGATTGTGACGTATCTCCGATTTTACGGGAACGTCTTTTTAGTCTACGGTTAATTATATTATTGACAAAAGGAATGGGGTATCCCAAAAAGGATATACCAAAAAGAATACCATTACCAAAAAGAATATCTCTGATAAAATTTATTTTTGTATTTACGTACGAATCGGAACAAATGTCTAGGACACGATCAATGAGAGAATTTACAACTGCCCTTTTCACTTGCGGGGGATGATTTGAATGAAAATGAAGATTTTCTATTGTTTTGCGTTGGTTTTCTATAGATAGTAAAATCCAGGTTATCAGCATTACGAATAATTAACACATCTAAAAATTACTATGTTTACATTACACTATTACTATAGCGTAATGTGTGAAGCTTGGAAAAACAGAATGAATAAATATGGATGAAAAAGTCAAAATTGAAAAAAAATTGTGAAAAATATGCAGAAATGTAGAGAAAATTATGGATATCTACATATTTTTTTGAAAATCAGAGTCCAAAAATTCTTCTTTCTTTTGCTATGCAAAAATTGCATTTTGCCTTGATTTATTTATTTATTTATTTATTTTATTTTCTTTATTTCCCTCAAAAAATGAGGAGTACGCTACAATATAATATAAAGAAAAAACAACTGATAACACTTACAATCAAAACGTATCAAATATTGATCGAACACTTAAAAAAAAAAAAAAAAAAAAAAAAAAAAAAACACTTGCTAAATAGATTAGCCTATAAATCATGAAGAGCCAGAACTGTTACTAAAAAACGGAAATAAATTGTGGCCTAAAAGGCTAATTTTCGCCCTATCTTCAAATGTTTTATATTTTTTCTTTATACAGACTACAGGATCCTTCACATTAAGCTTTAAAACAATCTCAGTGTTACTAAAAGAAAGGGGGAAACCAAGTAAAAATTTACAAAATTTAAAATAAGCAACTTTAATGGGCGAAAGATCAGAAGGTCTGAAATTTCGGAGGAGGAGGGACGGGAACAATACGTGAGGCAGAGCAACAGTGCTATACATACGACCAAGGACGTCCCGACGGTAAAGACCCCGAAAACGAATTAAAAGACCAAATGCCTTGCGTAGTTTCATCTGAACATGCTGAACCAGGACTGGTTTGAAATCTCTTTTCGAAGCAGCATAAGGTAATCCCAAATAAGTGACTATTGGCGACGACTGAAAAATAACACCATTGCCGCAATCGAGAGTCGCCCTGACATTATCCTCTAAACAATTTACAACAAAAAATTGACATTTTTCAAAACTGATAGAAAGGCCCAAACCTTTTAAACAATTAATTAAAATATTAAAATTAGAAACAAGACTAGACTTGGACCGGCTTAGAAGGATAATGTCATCAGCATATGCAATGTAAGACAGATTTCAAGATAATAAAACAAACGAGCAGGAAAGAGAATTAAGGGCAGTAGCTAAACAAGAATTGAATATTTCTGGTTCGATTTCTGGTTTGATCATTATTGGTGGAGATTTTTATTTGTTTTTAGATTAGTTTTCTTTTAATTAAAAAAAAAAATTCTTGTGCTGAGGCCGCCTTGTTTGGATACAGGCGAAATATCCGCGTTGTTTTAGTCTTTCCTCTCTACTGGTCGTCGTCTCGTTTGAAGTTTTCTTTTTCTAGAATTTTATCTCTCTTTGTTGTTTAAAGTCATGTCTGGGCAGTTCGGCGTAAGAACTTTCAAAAGAATTTTGATAGCTAATGCATCAAAAGAGTTGGCTTTTTACACTGATTCCAAATATTTAAATCCCATTAAGTTGAATGTTACCCATCAACCGCTATAAGCCTGAGAGAATACATAAAATATAAAAGAGAACAAAAGCGAGAATAGAAAAGAAATAGTAAAAAGAAAATACTAGAAGAAAAGGAAAGAAATAAAAAAGAAAAGACAAGAAAAGCGTTGGCCTTTTATGAAGGCCATCGAAAATACTAGATGCAACAAAGTGTGTATTTTGAGAAGACATCTGCTGCCCTTCTTCAGCAACATTAGATTATTATTATATTAGCATATTTATATTATTAGCATTATTATTGTATTATTAGCATATTGTATTCCAAAGTCAATTGAAAATGAGCCACAGAATACCATAAAGGCAAAGGTAAAACCTAGAAAACTGATCCGTCCCTATGGATGGTTTTTTTTATGAAGGCCTACTTTAGTTTTGTTAGGATTTTTGAAGACACCGGATTTCGGCTGGGGTGCGGGGGCCGATTGAGATGCAGTTACCCATCAATTGCTAAAAGCCTGAGAGAATACATAAAAGAAAAGTGAGAATAGAAAAGAAATGGAAAAAAGAAAATAATCGAAGAAAAGAAAAGAAAGAGAATAATAAAAAAGAAAGGACAAGAAAAGCGTTGGCCATTTATTAAGGTCAACGAAAATACTAGATGCAAAATCTGCCTCCCTTCTTCAGCAACATTAGATTATTATTATATCAGCACATTTATAGTATTGGCATTATTATTATATTATTTTTTATATTATTAGCATATTATATTAGCTATGTTGCTAATATAGATCAATATTATATTAGCATTATTACTCAAATAGTCCAATTCGCACCTTCCGAGCGAAAATGTGAACGATTTAGATCAGAAAAAAACAAATAACGTGGGGATCAAAATGAGACAAAAAGCCAAATGGGAAGAATCAAAGAGCTAGCAACACAGAAGAAAATAACAGGTAAAATAACACTTTAAAGGAATAAAAAACAATAAACCCAAATCAAAAAAGGTAAATAGTGACGATGACCACACTGTCTTTCCATATCAAACAAACACTGCTTAGAAACAATACAGAAATTTTTTCAAGACAGTGGAATTCAATTCCGTGGATATTTCGGTCCTATGTCCAGGGCCGTCCTTAGCACTACACTAGAAATATATATATATATATATATATATATATATATATATATATATATATAAACTTGCATTAAAATGTGAAAAAAAACTAAAAATGTTTAAAAGAAATTTTCAAAGCTGACGTAGCATCCTTAAGTCACCGAAGTTCAACCAGGACTGATAAAGAAAATGATGTGAGATGATAAATTCACTCAAACAAAACAGAACAAAATAATTAAATACAAGTTTTCAAAGCTAATCTTGCTTTTTTAGCAGCTTGCCTCAGAATCCTTTTTTTAACTGGTTCAATGCTATTATAAATTGGTTTAGTAAAATATTTTGTTTGATCATTTTTAATTAAATGTGAGTATAAATAATTTAGTAAATACTCCTCAAAGTCCCTATTTAAAGTAATATTAATATTTATTTTGAGACTAATTTCGATTGATTCTTGAACCACCTATTTTATCCTCAAATCATTACTAATGAGAGAAGATTTTTGTAGTGAAAACTACATACTGGTTATTCTTTGTGCAAACATTTTTCAATCTTGTTGTGATTCTTGGGGTGTACAGAAGATAAATAATATTTGAGGACTTATCAGGAGTCTCAGATTGTGACGTATCTCCGATTTTACGGGAACGTCTTTTTAGTCTACGGTTAATTATATTATTGACAAAAGGAATGGGGTATCCCAAAAAGGATATACCAAAAAGAATACCATTACCAAAAAGAATATCTCTGATAAAATTTATTTTTGTATTTACGTACGAATCGGAACAAATGTCTAGGACACGATCAATGAGAGAATTTACAACTGCCCTTTTCACTTGCGGGGGATGATTTGAATGAAAATGAAGATTTTCTATTGTTTTGCGTTGGTTTTCTATAGATAGTAAAATCCAGGTTATCAGCATTACGAATAATTAACACATCTAAAAATTACTATGTTTACATTACACTATTACTATAGCGTAATGTGTGAAGCTTGGAAAAACAGAATGAATAAATATGGATGAAAAAGTCAAAATTGAAAAAAATTTGTGAAAAATATGCAGAAACGTAGAGAAAATTATGGATATCTACATATTTTTTTGAAAATCAGAGTCCAAAAATTCTTCTTTCTTTTGCTATGCAAAAATTGCATTTTGCCTTGATTTATTTATTTATTTATTTATTTTATTTTCTTTATTTCCCTCAAAAAATGAGGAGTACGCTACAATATAATATAAAGAAAAAACAACTGATAACACTTACAATCAAAACGTATCAAATATTGATCGAACACTTAAAAAAAAAAAAAAAAAAAAAAAAAAAAAAACACTTGCTAAATAGATTAGCCTATAAATCATGAAGAGCCAGAACTGTTACTAAAAAACGGAAATAAATTGTGGCCTAAAAGGCTAATTTTCGCCCTATCTTCAAATGTTTTATATTTTTTCTTTATACAGACTACAGGATCCTTCACATTAAGCTTTAAAACAATCTCAGTGTTACTAAAAGAAAGGGGGAAACCAAGTAAAAATTTACAAAATTTAAAATAAGCAACTTTAATGGGCGAAAGATCAGAAGGTCTGAAATTTCGGAGGAGGAGGGACGGGAACAATACGTGAGGCAGAGCAACAGTGCTATACATACGACCAAGGACGTCCCGACGGTAAAGACCCCGAAAACGAATTAAAAGACCAAATGCCTTGCGTAGTTTCATCTGAACATGCTGAACCAGGACTGGTTTGAAATCTCTTTTCGAAGCAGCATAAGGTAATCCCAAATAAGTGACTATTGGCGACGACTGAAAAATAACACCATTGCCGCAATCGAGAGTCGCCCTGACATTATCCTCTAAACAATTTACAACAAAAAATTGACATTTTTCAAAACTGATAGAAAGGCCCAAACCTTTTAAACAATTAATTAAAATATTAAAATTAGAAACAAGACTAGACTTGGACCGGCTTAGAAGGATAATGTCATCAGCATATGCAATGTAAGACAGATTTCAAGATAATAAAACAAACGAGCAGGAAAGAGAATTAAGGGCAGTAGCTAAACAAGAATTGAATATTTCTGGTTCGATTTCTGGTTTGATTATTTCTGGTTCGATTTTCTCTGGGCTAAGTTTTCTGTCGGTTGATTTTCGGGTGGGACGAGTTTTGTGGTGCTAAAAACTGTAGGAGTGGAATGTTGCCTGGGTCTAATTTAGCTTTGGCTGAGGTATGTCTGCACCATCTATGGCACAAGTGATGGCAAATGAATATGTTGATTTTATATGTACAATCAAGGGTGCCAATTGGGGAAGATAAGGAGGGGACAATTGACCCTCCCCTAAGAATAAAAAATGGTATTTTCATACAGAGAAATACAAAATTACCCCCTCGCTCTCTTAGGTTTGACAATTAAACAACCCCTCTACATTTTTGTGAATTTGCACCCGAATGTGTAATATTCTGTCTACTGTCAAGATTATGATGAGAAAGTGAATTAGAAGGCTACGAGGCCAAATCGTCATGGGGGACTGAGGAACCGTTTCCTACGATATTACGACTTGATTGTATTCACTTATTTTATGCTATTATATTTGATTGACTCTCTGGCAGACTAGGTATGTTAACCTTGTTTTCAATTTTAGAACCCGTACTTTGTTGTTAACCATTGGTGGTATTGTTTCTTATTATTGATGTTATCGTGTATCTTAAGTGTATGGTTCGAGTCCAAGTGTTGAAAGTTTTTTTTCAAATTTTCTTTATTACTTATTTAATGCAGCTGCTTAAACCAAATTTTTGATGGATACAGGCAGAACTTTGCTCGGGAGCGCGGAGGGAGGGAGGGAGAAGCTGGATTTATTGTTGAGATCAACACTATGGGATTGTATATGTGTATAATTTATTATTTCAATTAAAATCTTTTTTTGTTAAAATTATAAAAAAAAGACGACAAAATAGTAGATAAGGGTATTTTTGCTCTCTTGGAAAGTTATTTAGCGAGGTGGATTGAAGGATCGATGCAGAGCCTTAATAATACTTAGGGAAGTTCTTTTGGAGTATCGAATTCCACCCTTCCCCCTCCCAAAGTTCTAAGTTTTGTGTCATAAAAATAACATTTTTAGAAATAGGTTTACAGCTCAGATGAGGCACAAAAAAAAGTCTTGAGCTTCATAACACTGGTCACTTCTGACTTGTTGAATTTTCAATATTTGTACATTTTTTTCTTAAGTTTGGAAAAAAGGCCTTAATATGGCTTAAGGGGCTTAGTAAGAGGGCTTAGAAATGTAACTCCGAAACCTGAACTAGAGAAATGACGTTAAACATAAAATTGCGGTAAGACATATTTTTTCAAAATTTAGATAGGTATAGACTTACCTTCTAAGCCCGAGAAATAAAGAAAGGATATATATAGTAGCTCGAGAACAGGTTCCTAGGTCCTGGATATATTCTTGAAAAGTTTCATTTGTTCAACCCAGCTACTTTCCAAGTTAGCAAAAATTCCCTCATCCAGAACTTAACCAAAAAAAAAAAAAAAAAAAAAAAAAAAAAAAAAAAAAAAAAAATATGAACCACCTCTTAGTCTATGCCCATGGCACCATCCATTTTGTCTAGTCTCTTATTTAACTTTTTGTATTACAGGAATAGTGTAAGGTTTTGTGGATATGCTATACCTCATCCTACGAATGACTTTTTTGAACTAAAAATTATCATGGATCCAGAAAAAGTAGCTGGGTTCAACCCAACTTCTCTGCAAGTTAGCAAAAATTCCCTCATACAGAACTTAACCAAAAAAACTGAACCACCTCTTAGTCTATGCCCGTGCTACCATCTACTTGTTTATTTTGACTAGTCTGTTATTTGACTCTTTGTATTACAGGAATGGTGTAAAGTTCTGTGGGTATGCTATACCTCATCCAACGAATGACTTTTTTGAACTAAAAATTATCATGGATCCAGAAAAAGGAATTACATCGAAAGAAGCTCTGGTTAAAGGACTGCAAGACTTGAAAGAATCCACTTCACTAATGAAATCCAAATTTTCAGTAAGTACTAAAATCATCAAGTTTGTTAACTTAAAATAAAACAACAACAGCCAGCAAACTGACTTTCTAGAGCAATTATCTGTACTTTATTTATTTTATTTATTTATTGTTATATTTATTTATTTATTTATTTTATTTTGTTTATTTATTATTTTCCAGGTAGATACCTTAGAAAGCTGAATTTATAATTTGACTGGACTGACCTGGGTTTTGTTTCGAGCTTCGGCCAAATCGGTCGAATAATTCAGCTTAAAATAAATGAATAAAAAGACAATAATAGTGTTTACCGTGCAACACTGCCTCTCATCAAAAATGTCGTGGTAACCATCTGTAAGTAAGGAGTCGGCACAATAGTAACCGAAAAGGAATTTTGATAGCAACAGATACATCAAAAGAATCGTTTTTGCTGATTCCGAATACATAAAATTTATCAAGTTTAAGGCTACCCATCAAAAGCTAGGTAAAGTGCCACCAGTCAGGCAATAGATAGCTCCCGTAAATTACCCTTTTTGCCTGCTTCAGACATCTCAAAAACATTTATTTTCGACGTAATGCCTTAAATTAGGTTTCTGTTGATGTCGATCGTTGTATATGTGGTCGAAATATCCACACTATTGTGTCCGTTTTGACTGTCTAATAAATGGACTGATCCCCATTTGAACGTTTATTTGTTCGTCAGAAACCTTTTGTGATGGAATGGAAAAAAAGTGCAAGGGACTTTTTTAAAAAAAAGATCCTAAAGTAAAAAATATAATATGTTAAATTTTAATTTAAAATAAAAGAATAAAATATAACCCTGAGTTTCTATTTAGTACAGCACCAAATCTGATACAGTAATTAAATACAGTATCAAATTTGAGCTTCCTAGAAGTAATTGTGTTAGAATTTATCTAAATTCGTTTTTTTTTATTTTCATCGTGCATTTTAGTCGCGAATTACGTCTAGCATCAAGTAGTAATAGTCTGGTTGAGAATAGAGCACAATTGACAGTTTGTCTCTTTTTTTGAATCTTAGCAGATTTAGAATTTATCTATTAACAAAACTTTTAACATTTTGATAATTTTTCAGAAAAGTTAATAAGCTTAGAATGTCCTATGTAATACTACCCACTAGTGGGCTGCTTGTTTACATAAATACTACCCTAAATAGGCCTCCCTCCATGACAGAAAGAAATCGTCATCTTCTCTTATAGTGCCCTCTTTCCCAATATTCATTATTTTAAACCACGAACGACCGTGGAGATAGGATTTGATTGGTTTAATTCAGGAATGCCACCCGATTGCAAAGAAAAATCACCCTATTTTAGTAATCTTTTGGTTGATTTAGTGATTTTCTTCAATGATCTAATGATTTATGTGGGTAAAATTCTAGTTAATTGACTTCTTGCTATCTCAGAAAGGGTTTAGGTTAGGAAAATGAAACTTTCAGAGATGAATCTACAGACTAAAGTATGTCCCAGGAAGGTATTTTGAAGCAACTACCTCCACTCCTTCTCCCTCTAGAAGGCCCTGATCTTTGATGACCTTTAAAAATATGTGTGTTATAAAAGTGAAACCTTGCAAAATAGATCTCCTGCTTAATTGAAGTACAACAAAATTGTTTTCAGCTTCATAACTTAGCTCAATTCTATTTTATAAGGTTTTAAAGATATGCAAATACATTTCCTAAATTTTTGGAAAAAAACATTGATATGGCTCAAAATTTTACTCAAGTAACAGGAATTGCATTTTTCAGAACTAAAGGGAGAGAAAAAGCAACTAGTAACTGAAAATTAAGGTAAAATGCTGTTTTGTCAAAATTTCAATAGTGAAATACATGTATGAGAAATAGATATATAGATAGAATGGATAGAAATAGTCACCTAGTATTTTTTTTAGTGAATTTATAGTTTATGATGAGTATTTGTGATTTATTTATTGGATTTATGACTGTAGTTGGCTTATGCTCTAGCTCATGTATCCAAGTTAAATTGCGCTCGCCTTCATATGATGATACGAATAATGGCTGAAATAAATAAGAAGGCAAGAAGAAGTGCGTTCTTCTTTTTTTCTTTTTTGTTGCTGTTGTTAATCTTATTTCTATTTTATTTTTCATTGTTCTGATTTTCGAAATATTCGTCTTTTTTTTCTTCTTTATTTTTCTTTCCTCTTTTTGTTTTTACATTGGCTCACTGACATGGGATGCGGAATTATCATTGTATTTGGATTATGGATGATTTGAATATTTTTTAAGTCCCTGCTCGTAGGTTGGAGGAACTGGAAAAATATCCTCTTGACATAAATAAATATTTTCATAAATTTTTGTCACAAGATCAAGATTTGTCAGTTCCTTATATTGCACCTAAAAATAAATATTTATGTATTCATGATCTTCCACGTTTAAATAATCACATAAAACGAATGTCATTTTGGAATTGTAGAGGACTAAATAGCAGCCTACATTTTTTGCATGATTTTTTAAAGTATTTTCAACCGATGAGTTAGGAGTTTGTGAAACATTCCTTGACGAAAATAATACATTTCAACATTATGAAAATTATCGATTTTTCGGTGTTAGTCGCAAAAAGATTAGGAGGGGAGGAGTAGGTATTTTAATACGAGATGACTTTACATCTTCTTTACGTAATGATTTTATGATTTGGAATCTTGAGATTCTATTTGAGTTGTGTAGTAAAAGTGAATGATGGAAGAAATACGTTTTTGATAATTGTAGTATATCGGCCACCATCGTCTCGTCTTCGAGAGTTTTTAATATAATATGAGTCATTGCTAGATGCTCTCACCCAACAACACCATCTATTTTATGTAATGGGGGATTTTAATGTTGATTCAATGCGTCATAATGCTGTGACATCTAATAAGGGATTGGTATTTTTGAACATTTCATTTTTGCATGGTTTGTTACCTACTTGCTTACTACCGTCAAGAATTTGTGATAACCATGCAACTCTTATTGATAACATTTTCACATCGCAAAATTGCTTTGATACCCATATTATTTTAAATGATACGTCTGATCATTGTGTATTTGTTTCTGACTTCTCTGGATCCGGAATGGAGGGTGAAATTATCAAAAGAAATTTCGTGAATGCGATTTACCGCGGAAAACATGGAAAATAATAACTGAAAGAATAAATAATGTCAAAACAAGAAATATTCCATCCCATATTACAACTAATATAGGAGTTAATATAACGAATGAGAGAGTAATGGCAGAAGCATTTGCTAACCATTTTAGGAAAAATGGACGTGATCTGGTGGATCAAATTTCTGATAGGACACATAATCATAGAAAATGTATTCCAAATAAATTAGATAAGGAAATTTTTATGTACCCTGTCTAGTTCTTGGAATTTCAAAAAGCTGTTACCAGTTTGAAAAACGGATTTTCGATAGGATGTCACGGTATGTCGACTTCTCTGTTTAAAGAATTAGCTGAAGTACTTAGTCAGCTGCTTTTATTTATTTTTAATTCTTGCATGAAAAATGTTTTTTTTTCCAGTTTGTCTTAAAGTAGCTAAGGTTTTACCTTTGTTTAAAAAAGGCGATAAAGATAATCCATATAATTACAGGCCTATTGCTATTTTATCACCTGTTTCTAAAGTTTTAAAAAAAATAATAAAGAGTAGATTTATTTCATTTCTGGTAAAGAATATTTTTTTTCTCCCAATCAGTTTGGTTTCTTGCGTGGTAGGTCAACAGAGCAAGCAGTAGCTGTTTTACATAATTTCTTATCAGATGCTATGGATGATAGTTACTTGGTGGCAACTATATTTTTTGACATTAAAAAAGCTTTTGATACAATAGAACCTGCAATTCTTTTTGATAAATTGCAAAATGTAGGAATTCGTGGAATAGCTCTTGAGTTATTCCAGTCCAGTTGAGTTATGAGTGAGATTTTATTTATTAGAAAGAAGTTTTACAGTCCAAGTTGGTGAGGAATCATCTCATGTTTTTCCTTTAGAAAATATAGGGGTTCCACAAGGGTCTGTATTGGGGCCGTTACTTTTATGTACATAAATGACCTTCCAAAATGCATGCCTTCGGAAGATGAATTACCAATATTGTCTGGAGACGACACAGTAATTAGTTTGAAGGCTGGCAACGAGGAGGACCTACGAATGGCTCTCGAAACTGCTTTTAATTCTTGGTTCCATGCTTATCGACTAATACCTAACCTAGAGAAGTCGGAATTCGTGGTTTCTGGGCGACTTTTGAGATCAGTGAAGCGTGTGTCATTTAAAACTATTAGTATTGGAACTTCCTCCATAAAAAGAGTGGATGTATTTAGATATTTAGGTATCTACATTGACTCAACTCTGTCTTTCAAGGCGCATATTAATAAGCTTGAGGCAACAGTGTCCAGGAATCTTGGCTGTTTGTATAGAGTAAAGTTCCTGTTTCCTTACCAAATAATGAGAAAATTATACTTTTCATTAATGGAATGCTATTTTCAATATTGCCTGACCGTTTGGATGTTGACATTCCATTCACATTTACGAAAACTCCAAATTGTCTAAAACAAGGCAATAAGAATCCTGGACCTATTTTAACACACCCTAGGAAGACAAAAGAATTATCTGAAACCAAAACATATTTTTATTTCTTGATATTCTTCACTTACAACAATATTTGCTTTTTGTTTATTTTGTTTTTTGTTTATCCGTGTCTACGAGTCGATTTCTTTTTTTCCGCTTCTCTCTCTCTCTCTCTCTCTCTCTCTCTCTCTCTCTCTCTCTCTCTCTCTCTCTCTCTCTCTCTCTCTCTCTCTCTCTCTCTCTCTCTCTCTCTCTCCTCTCTCTCTCTCTCTCTCTCTCTCTCTCTCTCTCTCTCTCTCTCTCTCTATCTCTCTCTCTCTCTCTTTCTCTCTTTTTTATGTACTCCGTGTTAGTTATTGAAGTGTAATACCTTCTTTTTTCTCTCTCTATTGTTAAAGGAGACAAAACGAGTTGCCTCCCTGTCTCCTTTGTATAAGATTTATGTATATCGTTTATTGTTTAATAAAGTCAAGTCAGTCAGTCATAGACCTGTCATGTAGGCAAATTTCAGGGCCCTCTAGAGGGAGAAGGAGTGGAGGTGAGTTATTAATAGTAGTAGTAGTAAATGCATTATATGCAATTGTGTTATATACAATTTGGAGGATATACATTGCGTTGGAGGAGGAGCGTGCATAGCTGTGTTGGCCTCAGGTGGTTTGGTGCTGCGGTGAGTTATTAATAGTAGTAGTAAATGTATTATATGCAATTGTATTATATAGAATTCGGAGGATATATATTGGGTTGTAGGAGGAGTATGTGTAGCTGTGTTTGCCTCAGG
This sequence comes from Artemia franciscana, assembly GCF_032884065.1. Taxonomy (NCBI): domain Eukaryota; kingdom Metazoa; phylum Arthropoda; class Branchiopoda; order Anostraca; family Artemiidae; genus Artemia; species Artemia franciscana. The sequence continues at coordinate 4,611,342 of NC_088865.1, forward strand.
CGGTTTGGTGCTGCGGTGAGTTATTAGTAGGAGTAGTAGTATTAGCATACAATTTTCCTGGTAAAATGAAGCAAACAGAACTTCAGCTGTTTTTTTTCAAAGGCCATTGGTTAGATACATTGGGCTGGAGGAGGAGCGTGCGTAGCTGTGCTGCCCTCAGGCGGCTTGGTGCTGCGGTGAGTTGTTAGCAGTAGTAGTAGCAAATGTATTATATGCAATTGTATTATATACAATTTGGAAAATATACATTGGGCTAGAGGAGGAGTGTGCGTAGCTGTGTTGGCCTCTGGCGGCTTGGTGATGTGGTGAGTTATTAGTTGTAGTAGCAGTATTAGTATACGATTTCCCGGGCAAGATAAAGCAAGCAGAGCTTCAGCAGTTGTTTTTTTCAAAAGCCATTGGTTGGATACATTGGGCTGGAGGAGGAGTGTGCGTAGCTGTGTTGGCCTCAGGCGGCTTGGTACTGCGGTGAGTTATTAGTGGTAGGAGTAGTATCAACATACAATTTTCCCGGTAAAACGAAGTAAGCAGAAATTCAGCTGTTTTTTTTTTCAAAAGCAATTAGTCGGATACATTGGGCTGGAGGAGGAGCGTGCGTAGCTGTGTTGACCTCAGGCGGCTTGGTGCTGTGATGAGTTATTATTACTAGTAGTACCAGTAGTAAAAGTATTATATGCAATTGCATTATATACAATTTGGAGAATATACATTGGGTCGGAGGAGGAGTGTGTGTAGCTGTGTTGCCCTCAGGCGGCTTGGTTCTGTGGTGAGTTATTAGTAGTAGTAGTTATATTAGCATACAATTTCCCTGATAAAATGAAGCAAGCAGAACTTCAGCTTTTTTTCCAAAAGCCATTGGTTGGATACATCGGGCTGGAGGAGGAGCGTGCGTAGCTGTGTTCCCCTCAGGTGGCTTGGTGCTGCGGTGAGTTATTATTAGTAGTAGTCGTAGTAGTAAATGTATCTTATGCAATTGTATTATATACTATTATGAGGATATACATTGGGTTGGAGGAGGAGCGTGTGTAGCTGCGTTGCCTCAGGCGGCTTGGTGCTGCCGTGAGTTATTAGTAGTAATAGTAGTATTAGTGTACGATTTCCCGGACAAAATGAATCAAGCAGAGCTTCAGTTGCTTTTTTCAAAACCCATTGGTTGGATACATGGGGCTGGAGAAGGAGTGTGCGTAGCTGTGTTGGCCTCAGGTGGCTTGGTATTGCGATGAGTTATTAGTAGCGGTAGTAATATTAGTATACGATTTCTCGGACAAAATGAAGCAAGCAGAGCTTCAGCTGTTTTTTTCAAAGGCCATTGGTTGGATACATTGGGCTGGAGGAGGAGCGTGCGTAGCTGTGATGGCCTCAGATCGCTTGTTGCTCTGCCGAGCTATTAGTAGTAGTAGTAGTATTAGTATACAATTTCCCGGGTAAAATGAAGCAAGCAGAGCTTCATCTGTTTTTTCAAAAGCTATTGGTTGGATACATTGGGTTGGAGGAGGAGCGTGCATAGCTGTGTGGGCCTCAGGCGGCTTGGTGATGCGGTGAGTTATTAGTATTATATGTAATTGTATTATATGCAATTTGGAATGTATACATTGGGTTGGAGGAGGAGCTTGTGTAGTTGTGTTGACCTCAGGCGGCCTGGTACTGCGGAGTTATTTGTGGTATTAGTAGTATTAGTATTAGTATTGGATATAATAAAAGTAAATTTTACACCAAAGATTTTGATGCACAGTAGCCTACGGCCAACCTATCAAAAATGTGCTCAAATAACTTTTAATTTCAGAACGGAATAATGTAGCTGAAGCCTATTGATAAGGCTGAGCTGAAGCCCGGCGGTTTTTTGCAGAACATGACCTTCCTTTTAGAGTCAGGGGCATCTGCTAGGCCTTCTGAGCAAAAGTGTGTTCCCTGCTTAGAAAACGCCAGGTAAAATTCCTTGTGGTCTTGATAAAACGCGAAATATTGTTGGGAAAAAATTTGAACCTGCTGCAGATCAGTCTCATATTAATCACTCTCCTGCAAATCTCCTTTTAGAGTCATGGGCAGTCATGCCTCCTCAAAAGTGTGAAAAAATTAGTACCTATTGCAGATCAGTCTCTCTCAGAAACCACAGAGAGGAATTTTTTTCAATCCTACTGGATGAACCGATAGGCAATCGTTTTGTTAATCTGTGTCTGTTGTAAATCATTTCTAGTGTCCTTAATTCAAACTTTTTTGCAATCGCTTGTTAGGGCTTGTCGAGGTGCCATATTTTCATAGGGCAGAGGTGCCATCTTCTTTCAATCAATGAAATAAGAAGTAAATAAGTTGCTTTGCGTTAGAAACATTCCAAAAGAGAAGTGAAGAAGGTTTTGATTGAATAATGTCTTCGTAGATATGGGAGAGGTAAAGGGGCTGGATGCTCTCCTGAAAGATGACGACCCACATACTATTGTTGTCGGTTGTGTTTGCCATAGCCATGCTTTTTGTGCGTCGAGCACCTTGGAGCTTCCATAGAATTTGATGAGTTTGTTCGTGATCAACTATATACATAATTCACTAAAACACACCCCTGCTATCACGGTTTTTCAAGGGATAACGAATACGAAAAATCGTAGACTACTCAAAATCTATGATGTTCGTTGATTGTCCCTTAAAGCCGTAGTTCTGTGTATTTTCGAACAGTGGAGAGCACTTAAAGTTTGCTTTTACGAAGTAAGTCGGGATGTGATGGATATGTCTTGAAAATGATGAAAAATGTTTTTGCTCTTTCCAGTCTTTTTCCAGTTGTTTGCTCTTTCCAGTCTTCATTTTGCCACAATACGGCAAGTTGTGTTTTATTTTTTAAAATGATGTTCACTAAGCTTTTCTTTTTTAGGAGGCGATGGCAGAAGCTCAAATGCAAGTGGATCCAGAGAGATGACTCAACTTTTTATATTCTTGTAAATTATAAATGATAACGCTTATGTAGGTTTGCTCCCCTTACTTTAGACTTTAATTCTTCTGAACCGCCAGAGGCATCCTAGATATCCAGAAAGAATTACAGTCATTTCTCATATATGCTACCACCAGATGTATTCTCACAGGAGTCGGAATATCATGTTCATGAGTATCAGGTTTCGCTGGTAGGTGCGAAAAAGTGCATTTTTCAGTCTTCCTCTTCTTTAAGTTAGCTCTTGCTCTCCCTCCAGTACTATTCCGGGGGAGTCTATCTAGTGCACTATGAATGGTTTCACCTAAGTGGTGCCATCTTACTTGGCCTGTAAAATCTATTACTAATGGCTGTTGTGAGATAGGGCAAACTCTCTGGCTGACAGACCTGCTGTAATGCCTGAGAAAATCAGCTTGGTGCCCTATCAATGAAAGGGGGAGGTAGAGGTAGCTAAAACTGAGCTAAAGTTAAAACTGAAGAGGAATCTTGTCTTCAACATTGACCAAGTCTTAAACTTCTCCCAACTCGAGAGTGTCAAACTCTAGAAGTGAATATACCAGCTGTTACCTAACAGAACCTGTTCCCTGAAATTTTAGGGGAAATATAACTGTCAAGAAACTATTTTTTTGCATTGCAGAGGTAGTTGAACTGCGTGGACCTCCAAAGTTAAAAGTACGCATCTTCATTTTCTATTATTTTAGGAAATGATGAAGCAGTATATAATTTGGGCTATAAATTTGCACATTAGGAGAGTTGATATTGGAATCATAATCAATATTTGTTGACTATATTTTTTCTACATATTATCAAGTAAGTACATTCTAAACTTCTACCAAAATCTGCAATGCACAGATATTTTGCTAGACTTGTGCCAAAATTTGCAATGTATATACATATTTTCTTTTGACTTATACCAAATTCTAGACCAGTACCATAATTTCCTATACATATATATTTTTCGCCGACCATGGAGGAGCAAACACTATCCACGCTTAGACCCAACGAAACTACCTTGTAAACTCATCATTGAATTAAATTTTTTTTGGTTTTGAAAATAATCAAGTTTTTCTTGGTACTGATACATAACCAATTGTTCAAGAGTTCACAAGGGATATTGTGAAATTGAATAATTTCCATCACTGGTGATATGTTTGTTGCTATATCAAATCACAAGGATTATTGTGGGAAACTGCTCAAAGTTCGAGCTCTTTAGCGAGCTCGTAATGTGTCTTCCGAAAAAAATGGGCACCGGCTTATACGCCGTTGTAGGCGTATCGAAGGAGTTGTCATAGAAACTTCGAAAAGGACTCATTCGACTGGAAATTGAAAGGCCTAGTGTCCTTTTTAATAGTCGAAAGTGATTGATTAAACAAATATGGAGATATCATATTTTCAAGTAGAGTTTTCTATTTTTAGTGCCCAGAAGCCTCAGACAACAGATGTATACTTTTGCCATTAAACTATTACACATACAAAGAGGCGTTTTCCAAAGTTAAAAGTGCGCATGTGACAATTACGTACTTTTACGTTTGGCTCGAGACTCTAATTCAAATGAAGTCGCAATGTTAGATTTTATCTTCACTACATGCATCATCTTTATCATAATGCCATCCGGGTAAGTGAAGCTATCCACTTGATTGATCTTTTCGTTACTCAACATCACCTCTTCCCCTTCATTTGTTCCCAGTCTAAGCGACTTAGTTTTCTTAAAATAAATTTTCAAGCCAATTTTTGCACCCTGAATCCTCAAAACCTCCAATTCATTTTTCATTTTTCTAACGTTTTTATCTAGGAATCTCAAATCATCAGCATACTCAAGTCTATGAGAGTTTTACGTTCCTATTTGATTTCTTGCTCTCTCATGGCGTTTGTCGTGTTTCTTAAGACAAAGTCGATCAAAATTATCCTTAGAAATGGGGATAGAGCACAACCCTGATTAAATACGAAACTAGCTTGCTAGCCTCATCTTCTATCTTAACCGCAGCAGTGTTAGTCCTGTGTATAGTACTAACCACTTTAATGTGTTGATCTGGTGTACCATACCATTAAACCCGATTGAACCATACAAGGATAGGACCTTCGCTAAAGCTCGGCTGAATCAAACCTTGTTCGTAATATATAAAACTGAGAACTAAAGGGGTCTGATGACGTAGACATTTCTCAATTTTTACTTTTAGAGTGAAAATTTGATCTACGCATCATCTTCCCCTCCTAAGACCACACTGTTCTTCCCTTCAAAACTTATCAACAACATCAATAAGTCTAAAAAATATCATCATACTAAGTAATTTGCTTCCTCCAAAAACTAAGCTAATACCTCTATAATTACCAAACTCATTCTTATCACCTTTCTTATAGAGGGGTTCAATAATAGCTTTCGTAAAATCGCTAGGTACTTTCCCTTTTTCAAAAATTATATTCGTAATTCTCAGTAATTTTTTTCCAGATTCACAACCTCCCATGTTTAAACAATTCGTTTACCACACTATCAGCACCTGGTGCCGTAATAGTTTTCAATCCCTTTAGTACTGTCTCTAATTCTTCCTTTTAAAATATATCTTTCTTCACTACCAAAGTGATAAAAATTTGTTCACTCTTTTTCTGTATCATTTCCTGTAACCTTATCACGGTTTAGCACATTCTCAAAATGTTCTGCCCATCTTGTTCAAGTCTTTTCTTATCACTAACTGCCGTCACTTTTCTTATATTTAACTGGGAGATGTCCAGAGTAACTGGCCCCTCCCCTTACTGCTATGCTGTATGCTGTATGTTCCAGATCTTCAGTAATTTTAATCATGGCGTCCACTTCAAACCTCCTTCATCCATATATTGATGTCTTCTCTGCTTTCCTTGTATTCCTCTTATACTTATATAGTCTGTCACTCAAATACTTTTTGTTCAAATCCCTGCTCTTTTCCACTAAACTTAAAGTGTCGTCACTAATGTGCAAAATTGCGTTTTCACGTTTCTGACGTAGCAGACACCGTCTGCTACGTCCATCCTCAAAATTATCAAATTTTAGGCTCTCCGGTTTAATATTTAGCTGTTTCTATAATTTTCTGTCAAATTCTCGTCTTGGAGTCTACAAACGTTACAATTTTCTGAAAGGTAGTTACCCTTCTCAAATTTAAGCTTTAGATTAAATCTAGACACTATTAGTTGGTAATATTAACGTCAATAACAGCACTCCTGTATAGGATTAAATAAAAAAAAAACAGTTTTTTTTAACTGAAAGTAAGGAGCAACATTAAAACTTGAAACGAACAGAAATTACTCCATATATGAAAGAGGATGTTCCCTCGTCAACGCCCCACTCTTTACGCTAAAGTTTGACTCTTTCTATCAACTCTACTTTTTAAAACAGTAAAAAACTTTAGCGTAAATTTTTAGCGTTTAACGTTTGTAGCGTTGAATTTTTGTCCATTTATAACTTCTTTGACTGAATTAATTTAGCACAATGTTACTTGGGATATTGGGTATTTAGAATTTTTTTTAAGGGTGCTCATAGGTCACTTGAACAGGGCTCCCATGAATTTTTAGAATTTGTATGAAAATGCTATGGTAATAATGGCAGATAATAGTAGTAAGTATTTTTAGTTTCCATTTATGTTTTTCTACTGAAAAAAAACGTACCATCAATCTCATCAATGTTTTCATTCATCGAACCTAGTCAGAACTTCAGTTGATTTAGAGACAAAAACATATATTACAGATTCACAATGATGATAATGTATGCTTGAAGACAGTGTTAACCTGATTATTGACCAATCAATTTATCCAAACGATTAGTTCATTTACCCAGACAGAAAATATCAAACAATCATAGGTTTAAAACTGAAACGTAATCAAAAGAAAATTTATGAATATTTCAAAAGATATTTGTTTCTCTTAAATTTATTTGCTAAGATTTTATGTTCCAAACTAGTTTACTTTGACAATCATCATTCCTTTAAACATTTTCTGGAAGAAAATAATAATAGACAAGCAGAAATACCAAATTTATCGCCTACAAAAAAATTGCCTAGTTGAACATTTGTGTTATATATCTTTTGTTTTCATGTTAAAACCCTTCTTCATTTTGGCTTTTTCAGGCAAAGTCGGCCATCTAAAACCAGCTTTTTGTTTGTCGAAAAAGAAAATTTTCCAGAAAAGGCCACTGACTTGAAATGCACCTGATTTGCCTCTTTTAGCCTTTAAAGTACCAAAGGAGACTAGGGTTGCCTGAAAAAGGAAGAAAGCACGTGCGGCTTTGCCTGAAAAAACCATAATGAAGACACAGCCTTAGCTTTACTCTAGTCGTCAAGTATCTGTCGGCAACGCTGGAAATAAAACCAGAAAAAATGGGATATCAGACAAATCTCCCTGAAAACTGCCGAACTGGCTATGATAGAGATTATGATGACGAACTGACTGCTATTCCCAGACCTACAATCCAGGAAATTCGTTTACCACTGGTTGCAGCTTTTGTCGGAACTGGTTTCCCCCTTCTCAGGAATGTGCTCTTAAAAAGACCCGTATATGCAGGTAACTATGAGCTAGTCCCATGTTTGCGGTAAAATTCTAGTTTACCTACTTTTTGTTATCTTGAAAAGGGTTAAGTAAGGAAATAAATTGTCAGGGATGGGTCTACCAACTAAAGTATGCAATGTAGGCTACAGATTACAGACAAAACTAGCTAAAGTAGAATTTTACCAAAGTGTTTCCTGGGAAGGCATTTAGAAGTACCTACTTCCACTCCTTCTTCCTTCAGAGGGCAGTGACCTTTGATGACCTTTAAAAATATTTGTGCTATTAAAATAGAACCTTAAAAGTAGATCTTCTAATTAAATGATCTAGGCTTAGGCTACAAGAAAAGTATTGTCAGCTTCACAACTTTGCTCAATCCCAATTCATGATGTCTTAAAAAAGTGTAATTACATTTCCTAAATTTAGAAAGAAATACATTGATAAGGCATAAAAAGCTGTTCAAATAACAGGAAAGGTATTTTCAGAACTAAGTGATAACTGAAAATAAAGGTAAAATGTTGTTTTGTCAAAATTTAAATATGTACAGACCTGTCAAGTAAGCAAATTTCCAAGACCCAGGGTTTTTGACCCTAGATTTGCTACTGTAAGTTAGATTTTCCTAACCTAACCCCTTTTCAAGATAGTAAAAAGTAGCTAAACTAGAATTTTACCATATATCTATAACAGTACTGGTAAATGGTTAAATTCTAGTTTAGTGACTTCTTGCTATCTTGGAAAGAGGTTAGGCTACAAAAATGAAACTGTGCTGGGTCTACAGGTTAAAGTATATCCTGGGAAGGTATTTTAAAGTACCCACCTCCACTCCTTCTCCCTCTAGAGGGCCCTGAAATTTGCCTACATGACAGGTCTAGGCTATACCTATTGAAATTTTGACAAAACAACATTTTACCTTAATTTTCAGTTACCAGTTGCTTTTTCTCTGCCTTTAGTTCTGAAAATGCAATTTCTGTTATTTGAGTAGAATTCTGAGCCATATCAATGTTTTATTTTCAAAATTTAGGAAATGTATTTGTATATCTTTAAAACCTTATAAATTGGGATTGAGCAAAGTTGTGAAGCTGAAAACAATTTTGTTGTACTTTATTCAAGCAGAAGATCTATTTTGCAAGGTTTCACTTTTATAACACACATATTTTTAAAGGTTATCAAAGGTCAGGACCCTCTACAGGGAGAGGGAGTAGAGGTAGGTAATTCAAAATATCTTCCTGGGATGTACTTTAGCATGTGGACCCATCCCTGAAAGTTTCATTTTCCTAACCTAACCCATTTCCAAAGATAACCTAACCTAACCATTTCCAAGACAGCAAGAAGTCACTAAACTAGAATTTTACTGTATTCAATCCTAGATATAACAATGTTCTGCTTGTAGCAATCCCAGACATAGCCAACTGGAATAGATGAAAAACTAAAAGAAAACACCAAAACAATGAAATGTTTACTTTTTAATATGTAGGCCTAATAAGATTATTGTCCATATTAAAATCATTTCCAGTAATGTATTTTCATCCAACATTGCAATCAGTCACAAGTGAAGTGAAGTTCATCTAGTTTAGGCTACAAAAACCGATTCAATTAACTGGGAAATATATTATTAGGTCTATAGCCTATAAAGCAACCATGGTACTTGGAAGAATAGCATAAAGAATCTAATGATTGCCTACTACTTTTATTTTATTGGTATTAATTTGTTTCAGAAGTGGCTAACCACTAAACATTTACATTAGTTTTATTTTAAATAATACTTTGGTTAGTTTTGAAGGCTGAATAATAAGATAAAACATAAAGCATACAACAAAGTCTCACTCTAAAGTCTAAACTTTACAGTCCCTACTGGCAGTACTCATCTCCATTTCAAAGGGTAGAGATATTAGCTTGGCAATACCTTCCCAGGGTGTATATTAGGCCCTAAATTCACACCTGAAAGTTTCATTTTGCCTAACAACCAGTCTCCAAGATAGCAATAAGCCTCTCAACTAGAAATTTACCAAATACTCCAGTTAACATGCCTTTGGTAAAGTTCTAGTTGAAGTAACCAAGTTAGGTGAGTGAAACTTTTAGGATTGAGTCCGTGGTGTAAGATTTGCTCTGAGGAGATGTTATGAAGCTACTATCTTCATTATAAATTATTTTTGGAGATTCTGTTGTTTTAAAAAAGAAGTAGACTAAACTAAATTCTGAAACTAAGCAAAATTGTTAATACTAAATAAATAGCTGAAACAGATTCTTAGGTATGTAGAACAAGATATTGTCTGGTAGGCTTTCCAGATAATGGTCTATTGGTAAATTTGTGTCTTCTAAATTAATTTGCTTGCTAGAATGCCTAAAAAAAACATACTGCTTGATGCACCTTTTTACTTTCTTTACAAAAATCATAATTTCTACTATCAATTGTTAATTCCATTCTGAGCTCTTGAAGTGACACCTTGTCATTTTTTTTGACTTGTACAATCAAGATAAAAGCTTGGTTTTATCTTGATTCTTCAAGCCAAAAAATGACATGTCAGCCAGCAGAATTTCAAGAGCCTATGTTGTACTTACTTGTGGGTCTTTTGTGTCTTGTGTAATTTATTAATAATTAAATCAGGAATATAATTATGAAGAATTGAATTTCAGTAAATTAATCAAGGTGCTTAATTCCACCAGAACGGTTTGCATACTGCCTGTCATAAAAGTAAATTATTGATATTTTCTTGAATTTCATATTGGTGTTGTGGTCTTTAATATGGACTTAGTATACATTCTCTTCTCTCAGGTATGCACACAGAGGCATTCCTAAGACTTATAAACATAAACAATTAAAAATTTTCTGTTTCTTCTTTATTTTGCTGTGAAAACTTTTAACAGCATTGCCTGAAATATACCAGGTAACGTTTTCTTTACACAATGGTATATTCCACTCATTAAAGCAAATTTGGGCAATGCTTTATTGAGTTCTCAAAATGTATCTAAGACAACCACAGAAAATTGGTATTTATCTAACAAATACTTTCTTAAGTAAGTTAGATTTTCTGTTCTTTTTTTTTCTTTACATTAACAGGTTTGCCAAATGAATTTTTGCTGATAAAATGGTGTATTCCCCTTATTAAAGTCAGTTTGAGCAATGCTGTGTCAAGATCTCAAAGCACATGCATTTACCATTAACATTGCACCCAGAACAGTTTGAAACTGCAGGTTAGGTTCTTAACAGCTTTAAATATTTGAGTACTGATTGGTAAATTGGGCAACATTGGTAAGTCAGGCAAACCATAGGGAAATGTTGACTGATTTGATCTATCAACACTATCTTCAAGTCTTTTTTTTTTCACTATCAAGTCTTTTTTTGCTATCTTTCAAGTCTGTTTTTGAATAAGAGAACTATAGGATTTTTGAATCAAGTTTTGAGATATAGGAAATTAATAATTACAGCACAAGGTTTCTGCTGAGCTATAGATGTGCAAACATTATTGTCGAGATGTTAAAATTTATACCACATTTCCATCTGCCATTTTAACAACAGAATAGAAGGTAATTAAACAATACAGAATATAAGACAACCATCATTTGTTGCAGAGGAATATTGGGAATGTAATTAGTTGGTCTATGCTATTTGGCAATTTGTTCAAAAAATACCAAACAGAAACTTGGCTTTGTTTAAAACTTTCATATAGCTGCATAAAGGCTTCTCATAAATGTCTAGTTTTTCTGCAGTATAGTTTACACAAAAAAATTTGACTTTTTGTAAAGACTATCTATATGAATAAAACCAATGCAGAAATATTTCCATAATGCTATGGTCAGGTAACAAGTATCAAAATTATTTATGAATCTAGGCCACATATTTGAAATCTGTTTTAGAAATGATTGATAAATAGGTTTAAGTTTTGGATTAATTTGTTCCAGTTACAAGCGGACTTTAGCTTTATTCTGCCATGATCTCAGTGATAGTGGTATTTTTTTTATCAGTTTCTTCAAGTTTCAATCAGATTCAAATAGTTTTCACCCTTTGTTGATAGTCCATAGTTCACTTACATTTATTACTTTTACTTTGCAGTAATAAAAAATTATAGCCTACACTGATATTTCAGATGTGAAAGTTGTTGATTCTCAAATTCTCCAACACATGAACTTGGAATGGTTTATGTTACTTGAATTTTTGTAGATTTTAGCTCAAAGTATTTTATATTTGAAGTCAGAATCTTATTTTTAGGTTCCAGCAACTGGTGCATCACTATTTATATAATCTGGTGCATTTTGGTGCATCATATAATCTGGCCTTATTAGCTGGAGTTGGGGGCAAGGATGCAACTGTCAAAGCAGTGACAATTACATTTGCCAATAGTGCTGAGTGGGGAATCAAATGATCTTTTGTTATTTTAGGGTTTATTTGCAAAAGAGACAATATATAAGTTTGTTACCAAGTTGTTTCCAATGTTATTAACAATTTGGGCTACAGTACTGGTTAACACCTCTCCTGGACAAAACTCTATAATAACAAAATCCTGAATTCATTATATTTTAAAATATCTTTTTCAAATTTTCAGAATTACTTCTACTTTGACTGAGGATCCTTAATAATTCTGAGGATTCTGAAAATGTTAGATGACCCTATGTCAGATTTTTGATTTTTTAAAAGTAAACGAAAAAAAAAAATGAAATTCAGTTTTTAGCAGATGCAATAGCAGGCAAGATAGACAGAATATTCTATATTTTGTTGTTGAAAATATCTGAAAAACTTTTAACTTTGTAAAGTATTCAAATATATAGTTACAACAACATTGTTGTGTCTAAACCCAATTCTTGGTGCAGCCATTATATTTTTCTTTTATTTGGTATTTTGAATATTTAAAACATCTTTTCTTCTTAAGGAATTCAGTTACCAATATTGGGTGGAATCATTGGATATGTATTTGGCTCTTCAGTTGAAAAGTGGAGAGATAGAAGATATGCAGAACATTGGGCCACAATAAGACATTATATAATGTTGCACCCAGAAGAATTTGAAGCTGAAGGTTAGTTTCTTTACTACCATAAATATTAAAAAACTGCTTGAGAAACAGGGTAACTTTAAAAGTACAGGAAGATTTTGAAGGTTGAGTTTGAAGCTGCTAGTTAGGTTCTTAACAGCTCTAAGTATTTAACCACTGAGTGGTAAATTGAGCAACATTGGTAAGTCAGGCAAATATCAGAATATTGATTGGTAAAGTGGGCAACAATAAGGTATTACATAACATTGTGCCTTGAAGAGTTTGAACCTGAAATTTTTCTCCTTTTTTCAGAGTAAATGCATGAAAACTAATCACTCATCAGGAAAAATTTAAAGCAGATGGTGGGACATATGCTCCTTTAGATTCCCCCTGGATTTTGAAAATTACCTTTTTGCAGGTATTTTAATTCAAGAAGACCTTTTTTTGTATTTTGATTGAAAAAGTGACAAATTTGTCCCTCCCATTCTAGATACTGAATAATATATTTTGCCCCCTTTCCTTTACAATCTGCATGCATATGTAATAATGTAATGTAATATGCAATAATGTAATAACATGTAATAATAATAATAATGTAATAACATGTAATAATAATAATAATGTAATAACATGTAAGTTGTAAAAATAAAGTCTGTAAGCTTACAGACTTTATTCATACAGACTTCATACATTTGAAGACATACATTGACAGACTTCATACATTCATTACAGACTTCATTCATACAGAATGAAGTCTCAAATGTCTCATCTCAATCAAGGTTTCAAATAATTTTTTTTCTTTATTCTTAATTCGGTATTGAATTTATACATGTTTACAAAAAATAAATGCAAATGTGAACACACAATCAAAATACGCTCAATGGCAGAATTATATGATTTCTGAATTGTTGAGTTTAGCAGATCTCGTTGTGATAAATCTTTGCCTGTGGAGTATGTGACTACGAAATGTCTACCTCAGATTTAATCGAATGCTATTTAATTGAAGCTATTACCATTGAATTAAATGCTATTTAATTTATTGAATTGAATTCTATGGTTTTATCTTCTTTCTTTGAGCCAAAAAAAAAAAATAATAATAAGGAACATTTAGGTATCAATTTCGCTTTTATCTTCCATAAGAAAAGCTTTGCTTCTTTAAATTTTTTTTTAAAGAAGTAGAACTTTTAAAAATATCCAATAATATTTAGTAAGTAGCAACAAATACCACACTGCCTTTCCATGTCAAACGAACACAACTTAGAAACAATAGGGGAATTTCTTTCAAGATGGTGAAATTCAATTCATCGAATATTTCAGCCTGTATGTCCAAGGACCGTCTTCAGCATAACACAAGAAAATATATATATACACTTTATATACTTATATATATATATATATATATTTATATGGTTATATATATATATCTTGTAGTGAGAAATATTTTTTTTTTGATGGCAGATATGAAGAATAATTTTATTGCTTTTAAATTAAATGAATATGTCTCAAATTATCCAAAGTCTTGTTTTTGTCTTCTTTTTGTACCTCTGAGTACCAAGAATAGTTCTTAAGAACCCCCATAATAAATTTTAAGAATTTAAACAGCTTCCTTTTGAGGTTGCTGCTTCCCAATGTAGATATGATTTTGGATTATATTAGTAATGGGGACAGTCTAATAAATCTTCTTTAAGGTAAATAGTGGTTTTCTAATTTGTTTATTTGATGATAATCGCCTTTACCAAGCAAGTTCAAACTTTTTTAGTATTTTTTTCCGAGTTTTCATTTTGTTCTTTAATCTTGGATTTATAAGCCCTTGTCTCATATAAAGACAGCCATTGCCTCTTGTAAAGCAAACCTCTTATAACTCTAATTTTGAAACAGAAAATGAGATTCAGAAAGTCAACACAGTTAAAGTTTAAACCTACTTTGTAGAGCTCAACATGGTTAAATAAACTTTGGGAATATTAATGCTAATTTGAAAAGTCAATGTACTTCCAGCAAATTTTTAAAAAAATTACTCGTTTTTAAGGATTGTTTAGTGGTACCAATTCACGCAATTTGGGGGAGGGGTAAAAAAGTATTTTTAAGAATATTGGGGGGTGGGTGTTTTTTCAATTTTAAAAAGGAGATGTCAAGAAAGCCATTTTTCAATGTTGATATTTTTTCTATGTTTTTGCACTGTCTCAGCCTTACGAGCTCTGCTCTCTGCTGGGACATAATATTGTTTTTGTATTTTTTAAGTTGAATATAGAAAAAGTTGAATTAATGACGAACTATATGATTTTTGAGTTTAACAGATTTCATTATAATGAATCCATGACTGTGGAATATGTGCCTGTGAAAAATCTTCTTAGCATTGGATTTAGAATTGAATGTTTTTATCTTTTTTCTTCAGTAACGTGATTTCGTCAAAATCCTGGGGGGGGGGTAAAATTGGTCCAATTTTCCAATATCAAGTGAAAATGACAGTGAAAGCTGAAAAATGAGTTACATAGTACCATAAATTATACTTGAATTATGCTGGCTTATCTTAGTTTTGACAACATTTTTGAAGAAACTAAATTTAAGCTAAGGAAGGAAAACTGGGGTGTGGTGAGCCTTGGTGGGGCGATTGTCCCCCTGTCACATAGCAAATTACGGCCTTGTATTTCTTGAAGCCCTGCCTCCCTCAGTCGATGCCACTGACATTGTTGTATTAAAAGCCCCTAACCTACTCCTATAGCAATTAATTTTAATCCAATTGACCCAGGCTATCCATAGGACAAGTAAAAACTGGAACGTACAGAAATTACCACAGACAAAAGTAGGTATCCTTTTGTAGGTTTCACTACCCGCTAGAATCCTTTATGGCAGTTCAAAAGTTTTTGGGTTTTGTCCAAATCTCGGATATTAGTGCATAATTCGCTTTTTGTTGTTAGGTATTTGGTTTTAATTCTTCTAATTTTAGCTTTATTGAATTTAATTCATCTTTTAATTTTCATTTTTCATTGGGTTTTATTTATCTTTTTTTTTCTTTTTTGTTCGTGCTGAAGAAGAGAGGCGATTGTGCTTTAGAAATATTTGCTTTGTATTTCAGTATTTTCGTTTGGCCTTAAAATAAGCATTTTTGTTCTTTTTTTCTTCATATTATGGCCGGCAAATGTGGTTTAAGAAATTATCCAGGGCTACCCCCCCCCCACCCCAACCTTCTAAACGGAAGTGTCATTTGGACTTTGCTGAAAGGAATTTGTATGTCAAACAGTGTGTTTTTTTTGCCATAATATCAACAAGAATGGCTCCCCCTCTCTGTCAAATCCTCTAAACGGCTTGAATGGAATATGTGGTCTTTATTCATTAAAACACCGACAAAAAAGAACATGTTTACGAAAAAATATTTATTTAATTTGTGATTTAACATATAATGAAGTTAATTCCTGGATGTTTCGGCGTTTTGTATTTTTTTGTGTAATAATTAGAAATGAGAAAATGTTTAGAATATATTTGGTTTAAGTTTTGCACAAATGACACTTTGACTTGACGCTCAATTTTGACATGATTTTTGTTTTCGGTGATGCAGATCACTTTTAGTTCATAAAAAGGCTTTCATAAAACTTTCAGCAATAACAAGTTGCAAAAAAATATATTGTACTTATAGGACTCATTGCTTTGGCAGCGCTTGAGTGTATCCTCTGGTAGAATGAGAAATAAATTACTATCGATGTTCATGTATTTGTCGCTTAAAAGGGTCACAGTTTTCAGGTTAATTTCCAAAATTGTACTTTACTTTCTTGAACTTTCTAATTTTACTCTCCTTTTGTTTCAGAGAGAAAGAAATATGGCGACCTCTTCCTTGAATGGCATCCAAAGAGATAAGCACCTTAACAGATTTAAAGTGTTGTTAGTTACGATTGTCAAAATATAAAGAATAAAATAAGTTTATTATCAACAAATATTGCACAACAGAACACAATTACTTTGGTGTTTCAGGCTCATAGACATCTGGCGTTTCACTACCCGAGCCAGCTGTATCGCCAAGCCATGGGTACTGTTTTGGGCATGTGAAACATGTTGCCATATACCTGAAAAAAGTAAAAGGGTTATATATACAACAGTACTGCCATGCAGATAAGTTTTGATACATCTGCGCTTTCTCTCACATCATTGGCTAAAATACTTAACAAATTTATATGATCAAAGACAAAATTAGCATTGAAAGCCAACTATCAATATTTTTTTTTAATTTTTCTTCTCGTTATTTGCTGTAGAGCTTGTAATTCGGTGGATATATCGCCCCTATGTCCAAGGGCCGTCTTCAGCACAATACCAGAATATATATATATATATATATATATATATATATATATATATATATATATATATATATATATATATATATGTATATATATATATATATATATATATATATATATATATATATATATATATATATATATATATATATATATATATTTTATTTGAAAACCCGTCAATCATACAAAATGAAAGAGACGGAGTACGAACATATAAATATAAGAACATATCAGAAGAGACATAACTAGAAAGAGACTCAACTAATAAAAGGGCAAACAAAATAGCACTAAAATGAATAAAACGAAAACAGATCTATTGTAAAAGGAGATTATACCAATCGTGATCTACTATTTTAATATTGTGTCTTTTGATTAAATTTTCAACTGCAACATGAGGGTCAGTTATGTAATACCTTTTAATGAGGATTGAGTTTCTGTACCAGGGAGGAAAACGTAGGAGGTATTTAGCAAAACGGAAGAAAAGCGCACGGATTTTAGACAATTCAGCCTTCGAGAATAGTTTCCAAAATGGTGCCAGGTACAGAATATGAGCGTTATATAGGCTGGCAAGGAGGGGGCGGCTAAAACGGAATTTAGCAGAGACTATGGAAGCATACGAGCCGGACATTCGTCGATTGAGGTGTCTGATCAGTAGAAGACGTGTATGCCTTAGAGACGAGCCAATAGGGACTCCGAGGTAATTTATGTGGTCAGCAGTATTCACGAGATTTTCACCAAGAAGCAGTGAAGGCACGTGTGGTGTTTTTTGCCAATTGAAGAGAACTATCTCGGTTTTCTCAGTGTTAAAACTGAGGCCAAGTTTTATATATTCGGTTTTAAGCGTTTCAAAAATGTCAGAAGCTTTTTGCAATGTTCTACTTAAGTTCAAGACGTCGTCGGCGTAGCATACTAAGGAGGTGTCTATAGAGGAAAGAATGCATGAGGTTGGGCATTTATCTTGTGCTTGAAGAACATAATTATTGAACAAATGAGGGGAGGAGATAGCTCCCTGGCGGGCACCCTTCAAAACGGGGATCAATTTTTCAAGAGGCTGGGGAGGCAAATTTTTGTCGGGAGGAAGCTTTAGGCGAATGGGCAGCCTCGAGTACATATCACGTAGGGATCGAACTATGCAGGGATTTAGACCTCGTTGTGAAGCTTTTAATAACATTGCAGCGTGTATGAGGGAATCGAATGCACGGCTGATGTCATGACTAGCTAAGACTATGCTCCCCAGAAAAATCCGCATCGAGTAGCACACTCACTACAGCCGTCAAGGCATCGGCACAACCAGTGCGGCACTTAAATCCGAATTGACGTGGCGGGGTGTAGCATTTAGTTTCCAGTTCATTAATGAATAGAAGCTCGAATAGTTTACATAAGGATGTGGCGACTGTAATGGGGCGGAAAGACGAGCATTTGATGTCAATTTTCCCTTTCTTCGGAATGGGGGTAAAATCCCCTACGCAGAAGGATGAGGGAACAACACCTTGCGTGAAGATCATCTGCATAAGATGCGAAAGATGCATAGCGAGAACCGAACCACCATGTTTAATATGGATAGCGCTAACACGGTCAATTCCGCAAGAAGACTTATTTTTCAACCGACGAATTGCTTGAATAACGGACTCTAAACTGACAACAAAATCACCATGCGGAAGCTTATCAAGGAACTCATCCAATTCTCTCTCGTACATGTCTACAAGCTGGGGGTTAGGAGCAGCAAATTCACTCGCATAATAAGAATACCAATCCTCGACAGGGATTTCAGACGGCGACAAGAGAGGGGTAGGCTTTGCCAAAGATACAGACTTGAAAAGAAAATTTCGATCCTGTTTTGCACGGGCGGAATAGATATCAACGAGAGATTTGCGGTGGAGGGAGAGCTCCTTCGAGAATCTACGCTTCGTAGTCAGTCTAATGCTATTAATGATACCAGATCTTGGACCCCCACAGTCTTTCCATACCGAAAACCAGAATTTTGCACCATCCCTTTACGAACTTTTACTTTAGGTACCGCTAACCTCTCAGCATGAAGGAGAGCGTGACAAATTTCAGTACAATAAATATTGAGACAAATTTGGACTTCTTCTTTAGAGAGATCTTTCGGTTTTTGGAGGAGATTAAAGGGAATACGGATTTTATTAAGAATTTCTTCTGTCGCCAGAGCAAATAGTTGCTTATCAGCCTTAAGCCAATCAAGACGAAATTTAGGCTGTTGACTTTCCTGGCGGGTTTGGTGACAATTCGATGAGACAATATGTACATAAGACGAGACAGGAAGGTGGTCAGAAATTTGATAGTCCGTTACTACCCTAACATTTTGAACAGTTAAATTATGAGAAATGGCAACATGGTCTAGATTTGACACACTGGAGGAGCTGTGAATATATGTAAAATCCCTATCTTTTCCTACCACAGCAAGGTAATCACCAAAGATTCTTAATCAAAGAGGTACGAGATGATTGTAGAGAAGAAATCTCAGAAAGATTGCAGTTGAAATCTCCAATTACTACACAAGAAAAACCCTGGCGCTTAATTTTAGATATACATGAATTTAGTTTCTCACAAGAAAGGGCAAAAAGACGTTCTGAACGCTCATCTTTATAATCTGTTGGCAAATACACGTTAATAAATAGACAACTTTCAATTCGTACTGCGAGAAAATTGTCAGACTTTTCGAATAGACTGGACAGAACACATGACCGAACAAACGTAGCTAGGCCTCCTGAAGGTCTTCCTCGGCTGCAGCTCTGTTTAGCTGGGACTTTGTAGGCCTTAGTGGTATGATTCAGTTCTAGCAGGTTTTCACTTTGAACGGTAATAAAGTGCTCTTGAATGCACACTACATCATGTTCGACACTTAAATCACTAAGGATCGAGAGCTTCTCAATGAACGAGCCATTGATGTTCCATGAAATGAAGCTATAGCATTTGCTCATGATTTCTGTAGTTGCCTGTTTTTGGGACAACTAATACTGTAGCAGGTATGACCCGGCACTTTACACTCTACACAAAAAGGGAGTTTTGAGCAGGGAGCTTCGCGCGTGGAAATGTGCTCATGCGAGCCACATTTTGAACATGTTGATGGATTTTCACAGTTGGAAGCTAGATGGCCTATCTTGTGGCAGTTGAAACAACGGCGTGGAAGGAAGACAAATTCTTGGGCTTGTAATCGTTCGTAGCCAATTCTAACCGAGTTTTCAAGGAAAACTTCAAGATCACTCCGCGTCTGAAAATATACTTTATATGTTCTCGACTTTCCACACTGGGGTAT
The DNA here is from genome assembly GCF_032884065.1 of Artemia franciscana. Classification (NCBI taxonomy): domain Eukaryota; kingdom Metazoa; phylum Arthropoda; class Branchiopoda; order Anostraca; family Artemiidae; genus Artemia; species Artemia franciscana. The sequence goes on from NC_088865.1 coordinate 4,631,286, forward strand.
CTTCGTACATTTTGGTATTAATTCTTCGAGCTTCGAGTGATCGATATCCTCCGGCACGCGCTTGACCACGCCGATATAAGCAAATTCTTTTAATGAGGCATTTAGACTTGGGCTTGATGTTTTCATAGTTTCAACTATTTTCGTGGCTGCTGTCTTAGTTCGAACGACAAGTTTCCACTCGTTTTTGGTGCACTTTAATTCCGTAACGTCTTCCACAGAGTTCTGGCATATGGAGTCCAAGAAAACCATGCGTTCGTTTGGGTCTTTAAGGTCAGTTGGTGGGTTTTTCACCATAACAGCGTATGATGGCTTTGAGGGGGTGTGTACAATTTAAGGATTGTTGAGAGGGCTTAGGCAGGCTCATTTGAGGGTGGGTTAGCGTTGCTAGAGCACCGTCCAACTTCCTAGACATTTCGTTTATTTTAGAAATAGCTGTGGCACTAACGGCACCGCCTATTGTGGGAACTTCATAGGGGCTGAATATCACGAATTTAGGAATGTTCACTTTTTGCTTCGCGGCGTTTACCAAGGTTTTCGACATTCCAAGAATATTGTCCTCATCTTTGGCACGGATTACTACTCTATTAGGCTCATTAAGTTCTGTGTGGAGAATTCGTTTAGCTAGTATAATTGTCTCATGGTCGTAGTAGCCTACCGCTGATTTGATAATTGATTCCATTTTAATGCCATCGTTAAGCGCTCTGCTAATGAAGTTCAATACTGCATTTAATATCAGTTTCTCACAAAGACCCAAAGACAATCCAAAAGCATAGTCCGTTAAACCGGTTCTGACGTCAAAATCTTGATAGTTTATTGTAGGTCAGAAATTCACTGTAGGTACTTATCAAGTTCAAAGTCCCAAGGTATTTAATGTTTAAGTATCGATTTCAAATTCACATAGTAAAAATGTGAATAGCAAATAAACCTAAACAATCGGATAATAATTTCTCTAGGGAACTCACACAGGTTGAAGCCTTGTAATAAATGTCTCTAGGGAAATCACAGGTTGAAGCCTTACTCAATTGAAAGGTTAATATCCAAATATATATATATATATATATATATATATATATATATATATATATATATATATATATATATATATAACTTACATTAAAATGTGAGAATTAAAACCAACAATTTTTTCAAAAACTTTTTAAAACTGCCCTAGCATCCTTTTTTCTGAAGTTCAACCAGGACTCTAAAAAAAAAAAAAAAAAAAAAAAAAAAAAAAAAAAAAAAAAAAAAAAAAAAAAAAAAAAAAAAACCATTGTTTCTACTTTGTGTTTGTTTGATATCAAAGGTAGTGTAGTCTTCATTGCTATTTTAGAGCTTATAATACAATTTTTTTTTACTTGTCATGATGGTGATGTAATGGGATGGCTTATCCAATCTAATCCGTTGGGAATGATGAGAGAATTTAGGTAATGGTAGAAGGTAGAATAGAAGGTAGGTAATGGAACAATTGCGTATTTCTTGTACATTGAGAGGCCCGCTGATCGTACAAAGGCTATAGCCTAAATAGAACAGTAAAAAAAATTAAACTCTGGCATCCTTTTCAAGTTGAAACTTTCAAGGCTGCTTTTACTACTGCTACCACTACTACTACTCTTACTACTGCTACTACTGCTACTATTATCACTGCTACTACTGCTGCTGTTAATGCTAGTGCTATTGGTGCTGTGACTGCGAATGGTACTACTACTTGTTACTAAAACTACTACTCGCGACTACTGTTGTACTCAATTGTGCCATTGAAGGACACAGTTTTCACAGACTAGATTTTTGGGAAGTTGAATTTTTGGATAATGCATTCCTGGTCTAGGATCTTGTACGTAATGTTTGTTTCCTGAACCATTTTCTAGTTGAAGAATATTCATCAAAATGTAAATCATCAATGGCTGTTCTCAGCAAGACTGATTCTGATGGGAAAGTAGAAAGGGGTCACCTGTGTATCATCTAGTCCCCTCTCAAATTTTGGTTGGATAAAATTTTCATTAAAATTTCCTGATTTTTTATTTCTTTATTTTGATGAATTTGTTCACCAACGCCAAAACTTGAGAAGTATTCACAAATTTCATGTGTTTGAGTTGGTTAATATTTAGTTATAAGGACTGCAACTTTTATCTTTATGGCAAGTCACGATCCGTTTCTGTTATGGCTCATTCGGAGATGGTCACTGTCTTGACTAATAATAAAGAAATTGCCCCTCCCTCTCTTCTTCTAAATATGACCCCTCTGTTATAAAGCATATAAGGCACTGCAAGCTGAAATGGAGCATTCGATTTAGTATGCCTAATTTAGGATGTATGTCAAAAAGAGAGAAATATGTCATAAAGTGTTTGAAAAAGCGCGGCTCGATTATCAAAATGGAGCCATTTAAATTAACTTCCTAATTGTTTTTATTATCAAGTCTGTTTTTATTATGAAGGGTGCTCTTTTTGAAAACAAACAGATATCATAATGTCCAACAGGATAAAGTAAATTACCTAGTGTCTGATATCTTCCCATTTTTGAATGGTAAACCACATGATTTAGGAAGATTGCACGGTTTACTTGGAAGATCTCTCTTTGTACAGTCCCAAGCCTGGAAACTGCCAAGGTTATTTATTGGAGTTGGTTCTGTTAGCCATAGTAGGGATTGCGTAGTTGTCACAAACCAGATGTCGTCCCTGCAATTGAAATTAATAACCTTCTTAGATGTCACTGTTAAATGTTAAAGTACCAAGGACAGTTAAAACGGAATCTGATTCCTTGAAATTACTATGTGGGAACTTACGCAACCATGTCTTGGAAAATTAGGCAAAACTTTGAACTAAATTATTCGGCGAAAAAGACCTTTTTCACTGAGCTGCAATTATGCAGTCCACCAATGCAGTTTGGGCTGCAGTCCACCAAAGCTGCAGTTATGCAGCTTTTGGTAGCAACTGGCGTCAATTTGAATGAGTACTTCGAAAAAAAACTTTACAATACCACTTTTTACAAATGGACAAAAAAGGGGAAAATAAATTTTTCTTTTTTAAACAATACTTTTGATATGCATACTTCAAAATTTTTTGTGCCCAATTAGTTCTAAATTGGATAATTAAGTATTTTTGAGATTCAAATATATTAGGATATTAAAATGTTAGGTAAAGGAAAGCCGTATACAAATTTTGAGCCAAATCGGATCAGTTGAAGCGATGGAAATAAGCATCTCAAATTTTGTCGACCAACAGACTGACAGAGGAAGCAAGTTAAGTAAAACGTGGTAAAAATATACATGGTTGAAACATCAGGGGAAAAATTGGGCATGAAAGAACTTAAGAAGGTATAGCTTTCAGCTGTTTTTGGGTTGTTGTTGTTGATTATTAACGTCTCCTCTAGAAACCAGCTTCTGTTGAGACGATCTTCCTTGTTCCACAGTTTTCTCTTTGTTTCTTGATGGTGTAATCTGAAACAAACTTCAGAAACTCTTTTCTCTCTGTATTTTATTATTATTTATTTATTTTTTTAACAATTCACAATACAGAAAGAACACACACGACAAACAATATACAACAAGCAAATAAATTCCCATCCACCCTCTTCAATATTTATTCCCTAATACTAAAACATATTTGGGGATCAGCTGTTTTTGGGAATCAACATGTTATTAATATTTGAATTTTATGTACAAAAAGCAATGTCAAATTTAGTAGTTAGTTTTGCTTATTTATTTCCGCGGTTCAACGTGGCAACACTGACACACGAGTGGTACTTCTCTAGAGCCGTTATAATTTTGAGACAGAGTAGGGAAGACTAAACCTAAAATCTAAATCAAACTCACTAACTGTGAGCCAGCTATAGATAATCATTTTGACAATGCCTGATAAGAGAAAGTGGATGGAAAATGTTCCCACTCCTAAATCTAAAGGTATTTAGTCCTTAAGGTAGAATTAACATTAGGTATCAGCAATTTCAAATAGTTCTGTGACCAAAAGGAAAAAGAAAATTACTCTTTGCAAGTACTGATCCACCTAAGGTTCAGGGGGTGCAAAAATGTTTTTATTTTAACTTTTGGTACTTTAACCAGCTTTACTCTTTTTCTTGTCGCAATATATCACGTATAGTAAGAAAAGTTAATCACCCAATGAAAGTGAGAGAAAACTCTTTATGAACCGCGTTCAGGAGGTGTAAAAATGTCTTATTTTTATATCTTTTGGTACTTTAAATCAGCTTTATCCTTTTTTGTTTGTCTCAATATAGCACGTGTAGAGGAAAGCTATTTAACCCAACAAAAGCGATGGAAAATTCTTATTGCACGGCGTTCAGGGGGTGCAAAAATGTTTTTATTTTGATATATCTTGGTACTTCAAATCAGCTTTACTGTTTTTCTTGTCACAATATAGCACGGGTAGAGGAAAGCTAGCTATCCAATGAAATTGAGAGAAAACTTATTGCACCGCATTCAGAAGGTGCAAAAATGTTTTTATTTTGGTGTCTCTAGGTGCTCTAAATTAGCCTTACTCTTTTTTTTCTTGTAATCTAGCAAACATAGAGAAAAGGTAATTACCCAATAAAAGCGAGAGAAAAATATTATGGCACCGCGTTCAGGGGGTGCAAAAATGTTTTTATTTTGATATCTCTTGGTACTTTAACCCAGCTTTACTCTTTTTCTTGTCGTAATATAGCATGTATAGAGGAAAGCTAATTAACCCAAAGAAGAGAGAGAAAATTCATATTCCACGTCGTTCGGGGGGTGCAAAAATATTTTAATTTTGATATCTCTTAGTTCCTTAAATCAACTTTACTCTTTTTCTTTTCGCAATGTAGCATGTGTATAAGAAAGCTAATTACCCAATGAAAGCGATTGAAAATTGTTATTGCACCCCGTTCAGGGGATATGAAAATTGTTTTGTTTCGATATCATTTGGTACTTTAAATCAGATTTACTCTTTTTCTTGTCGAAATATAACACGTTTAGAGGAAAACTAATTACCCAATAAAAGTAAGAGAAAATTCTTATTGCACCGCGTTCAGGGGTTGCAATTTTTTTTTTATTTTGGTGTCTCTTAGTACTTCAAATCAGCTTTACTCTTTTCCTTGTCGCAATATAAAACGTGTAGGGGAACGCTAATTACCCAATAAAAGCGAGAGAAGATTCTTTTTGTACTGAGCTCTGGGGTTGCAAAAATGTTTTTATTTTGATATCTCTTGGTACTTTAACTCATCTTTACACTTTTTCTAGTCGCAAGAAAGTAGGTGCAAAGGAAAGCTAATTACCCAATTAAAGGGAGAGAAAATTCTTGTTACACCTTGTTCAGGGGGTGCAAAAATGTTTTTAATTTAATATCCTTTGGTACTTTCAATAAGCTTTACTCTTTTTTTATCGTAATGTAGCACGTCTAGAGGAAAGATAATTACCCGGTGAAAGCGAAAGAAAATTCTTAATGCACCCCGTTCAGAGGGTGCACAAATGTTTTTATTTTGATACCTTTTGGTAATTTAAATCAGCTTCACCCTTTTTCTCGTCGCGTAAAGCACGTGTAGAGGAAAGATAACTGCTCTTCTGCAAAAATGTTTTTATTTTGATATCTCTTGGTACTTTAAATGAGCCTTAAACTTTTTCTTGTCGCAATATAGGAGGTGCAAAGGAAAGCTAATTACCTAATAAAAGTGAGAGAAAAAATCTTATTGCACTGCGTTCAAGGGGTGCAAAAATATTCTTATTTTATAATCTCTTGGTACTTTAGACCAGCTTTACTCTTTTTCTTGTCGGAATATAGCACGTGTACAGGAAAGCTAATTGCCCAATTTTAGTTAAATCTATTACTAAAATCCACTACTGGTACTTTTTATGGATAAGTAAGCCTATTCAAATCCTTTCGGATTTGAATCCCAGTGTACCCAATTCTTCAGTTTGGGACGGGGGTCAGTGGCGTGACTCTGTAAGCTTAGCCAGAGTCGACCCAGCTCTAAATGGGTACCTGGAGAAATCTGGGGAAGGTAAACAGGAAGGGTGTGTGAAAGCACAGGATGGCTGGCCCCCAACCCCCCATTGCACTTCCTGGCTGAAGGGCCAAGAAACGGAGATCAGCACCGCCGGTACGGACTGTAAAGTCTAATGCCGTATCCTTTACCTTTTTTTTACCTATTCAAAGGATTTGTTTTTTTGAATTTTCAATCAGACCTACCAGACAGCCTTCACATAGCGACGTCGCTCGATACTTTTCCCCTAAACAAATTTGCCGTCAGCTACAGAGATATAGAGAGTTTAAACGTAAGAAATGTCATGAATGACAAAACTCGTTCATTTTACTGTTTTAGCATTTCTCTTAGTAGTCAATTAGGGCTTTAAAAGGGGCGATTAGGAGCTTTATATTTTTCCAGAAACTCGCTTTCTTTGTCCGTATGGATTGATTGCTCACTATTAGTTGACCCGGTATTTAAAAGACAGGGCTATTTTTCTCTCTAGAAATAAGAATAATGTCATTGGCTTGCTAAAATATGCTACGAAAATACACCTATGAAATTAAAAACAATTCCCACCCTGGAAGTATATAATAATAACATCTCTTTTTAAGTTTGGCTAACCTCTATTCAAGAAAAATTGGTAACTACAAAGTTTGCCCACAATGAGCCCCAAATAATAACTTACTGTCTTGTTGCCCAGTCAAGAAACTTAGTCAAGCCCTGTTCTAAGCGTTTTTGCTGAAACCAGGACGTATGGAAAGCCATAACGTATGGGGCACGGTTGCCATCATAATATCGAGCAAAGTCTTCTTGAAGCCAATCAAATACCTCATCTGCATCCATGTTGTGCAGTACGCATTGATCCAAATAAGGACAATATCCTCCATCGAAGTTTTCTACGTAGTGCGAGTTCAACGGAATTTCCCAGACTCCTGAAATTCATTCATTTATTTATTAAATAATAAATACACTATACAGCATATAATATACCATGTAAAAACAAGATCTCCTGAAGTTAATATGTTGGGAGAACCATTACACTTGACACACTATATCAAAGATAGATAAATTTCAAAGACATGTATATATATATATATGTATATATATATATATATATATATATATATATATATATATATATATATATATATATATATATATATATATATATATATATATACAAAATTGAAAGCTTTAATAAGCTTACAGGGATATATTAACAGGTTAAGTTTGTTTTGGTGTTACTTGGTTGTTTTACATTTGCTGTTGTTTTTTTTTTTCTTTCATAGGCATGTATTTCGGGGGTGATACCTGACACGGGGATGCCATGGATATTCTGTGGTAGCCACAACACTTGGCTGGGTAGAGAATTTAAAGTGGCGAAACCCTATAGGCCAGTGTATTCTCCTGATGAGCCCTAGTGTTGGGTTGTTGCCTCTGAATTATTTGTCTTTATTATTTTTTCTATTGTTTGGTAAATGACGACTTATACTTATTGACGACATGACTGCCTGTCCATGGATTATTCTTTATGGTTGATTATGTATGGCTATGCTGTTTGACCTATGTGATTGTATGGATGAGTAGGGTTAAGGCCTCATTCAAGTGCTGGTCTATATTAATCACTAATTTAGGAAAACAGTCTTCCTTTTCTCCTTCTGTCTCTCTTTTTTTTTTTTTTTTTTTTTTTTTTTTTTTTCTTTTTTTTTTGTGTGTGTGTGTTTGTGCTGTTGCATTGGTGATTTCTCTTTTCATGATAGTAATATATAGTAGTACTACTACATAGTATCCCATTGGCTTTGGCTTCTGAAATAACGTTTAACCAAAGATAAAAAGAGATTTCTGTCTTATACTGACACTCACTTTAATTCTATAGGTTTCTTTTAATAGCGCTATTTTTTACACCTTTTTTACCCGCTAGACTTGACTTTTTTTTCTTGAGGACAGAGGTTCGAGTCCTGGTGTCGCTGACTATTTGTTTTGGATTGGGGGTCAGTGGCGTATATGTTTGAGCTCAGCCAGAGTTGACCCAGCTGTAAATGGGTACCTGGAGAAATTTGGGGAAGATAAACAGGAAGGGTGTGTGAAAATATGGATGGCTGGCACCCAGCCCCCCCATTGCTCTTCCTGGCTGAAGGGACATGAAACGGAGATCAGTAGCGCCATTAAGGACTGTAAGTCCGATGTCATATTCTTTATCTTTTGCTTATGTTGTCCATGTCAATTGACTGTTTTGAATAAAGCTGAGGTCGAGTGTCATTTATTCAGGCCTATTAGTGTAAACGGGTTTTCAAAGAAGTTTCAAGAATTTTCTACGTTCTGATAAATTATTTTCTCGAAACTTTGCTATCGTAGAAGTCTAGAGATATATGCAAAATTCTGTTTTGTGGAGAGGGGGCTTAGCAAAAACCAGAAAGAAAAAATAAACGAAATATTGGAAGTCATTAAGGAACAAAGAAATAGAAATTAAATAAGAATTTTTTTTTAATGACAACTTTAAAACTTAAAACTAACTGGCAGAACTTTGTATATAGGGGGCTGCACTATTTTCAACCTCCCACCCTTTACTCTTAAATTTGACTTTCTGTCTCAATTCTAAAACACAATAGTGACTAAATTGGAATAAGAAGTATTTGAAAATAGAAACAAAAATTTAGCTCAAAGAACGCGGGACTCATGAGATGGCACAACTCCCCCCCCCACTATATACAGAATAGTTTCTGTTCGTTTTAATGTTGCCCTTTATTTACAGTTGATTTTTTTTTCGTAAGTCCATAAATAAAAGGTGGCATGCTGCAAAGCCTTCTCGACCACACCACTCAAAAATGGGAGAGCACTTTTGATTCTGCTTAATTGAAAAAAAACCTTTTGATTATTTTATTACGATTGTTGTGTTTTTAACTTTCGATAACGTTAAGATGGCGCTGTTAATAAAAGCGAACTGCTACACGATCGACGTTTAGTTTGCAAAGCTACTTAAACAGCATGCATGATTCTAGCCAACTTAAAAGAATTTTTACTGCTTGATTATTTTTTTTTTACGATTGCTATTTTTTTTTAACTTTCGATAGCTTTAGGATGGTGCTGTTAATAAATTAAATAAAAAACAAGTTTTTTTTAACTACAAGTAAGGAGCGACATTAAAACTCAAAATGAACAGAAATTATTCCGAATATGAAAGGGGTTGTCCCCTCCTCAACGCTTCGCTCTTTACGATAAAGTTTGACTCTTTCTCACAACTCTACTTTTTAAAACAATGAAAAACTTTATCGCAAAGAGCGAGTTGTTGAGGAGGGGACAACCCCTTTCGTATACGGATTTTTTTTTAAGTTTTAATGTCCCTCCTTACTTGCAGTTAAAAAAAATTGTTTTTTTATTTGATTTCTGAACGTTTTTGAATTAATGCATGCTTTTATTCTGGCTCACCGCACATGAATAATTAAAGCGAAATTTGCATATTATTTTTTTCTGGCTAAATGGCTTCTTCATAGTTTTGATCGGATGATTTTGATAAAAAAAAGGTGGGGAAGGAGGCCTAGTTGCCCTCCAGTTTTTGGTTACTTAAAAAGGCAACTAGAAATTTTTGTTTTTTTACGAACGTTTTTATTAGTAATAAATGTACGTGTGTTATGAATTAATTTCCGTAACGAACTTCTATATTTAAATATTTCTATTACGTATATGAGGGGATTCACCCCCTCTTCAATACTTCGCTCTTTACAGTAAAGCTTAAATTGTGGCCCAATTTTTTAAGAATGACCCCTGAGTCACAAAGGCCGTAGAATAAATAGTTGAAGTTACTAAAAACACTTTAGCGTAGAGAGCGAGATATTGAGGAGGAGACGAACCCCCTTATATACGTAATAATTTCTGTTTGTTTTAAGTTTTAATGCTGCTCCTTACTTCCAATTGACAATTTTTCTTTCTTCTCATGTTTTTTTTTAAGTAATGCGAGAAAATCCTGCACCTCCTTCATGGAAATTCTCTTCCCTCATGATAAATTCCTCCATAAAAAGATCCTCCCATGTAACCCCTTCCCCTCGACTACCCCACCAAAGTGAAAAAGTTCCCCTGAAAATATCCGTACACTTCCCAATAACCATTATTATGTGTAAACAATGGTCAAAGTTTGTAACTAGCAGCCCCTCCCTCGGGGACTGTGGGGGATTAAGTCGTCCCCAAAGACATAGTTATTAGGTGTTTCGACTATGCCAAACAAAATATTTTACCTTCTGACTTTGGGGAAAAAATGAGCGTGGAGGTGGCCCAGGTACCTTTCAATTTTTTAGGTCACTTAAAAAGGGCACTACAACTTTTAATTTTCATTAGAATGAGGCCTCTCGTGACATTTTAGGACCACTCAGTCGGTACGATCATCCCTGGAAAAAAACGAAAAAAAAAAACCAAAAAACAAATAAACACGCTTCCGTGATCTGTCTTGTGCCAAAAAATACAAAATTCCATATTTTTGTAGATAGGAGCTTGAAACTTCTACAGTAGGGTTCTTTGATACACTGTATCTGATGGTGGGATTAGTGGCAGTTAAGATTCTATGACTTTTAAGGGATGTTCCCCCCTATTTTCTAAAATAAGGCAAATTTTCGTGGGCTTGTAACTTTTGATGGGTAAGATCAAACTTTGCGAAACTTATATATTTAAAATTAGCATAAAAACGCAATTCTTTTAACGTAACTATTGGTATCAAAAATTTTATTTTTTAGAGTTTTGGTTAATATTGAGCAGGGTCGCTCCTTACTATAGTTTGTTTGCACGAACTGCTTGAAAGCGAATTGCTAGACGATCGACATTTAGTTTGCAGAACTACATAAACAGCATGCATGATTCTAGCCAACTGAAAAGAATTTTCCAACTGAAGATACGCTGAATCTGATGGTGTGATTAGTGGCAGTTAAGATTCAATGACTTTTAGGGGATGTTTCCCCCTATTTTCTAAAACAAGGCAAATTTTCTCTGGATCGTAACTTATTATGGGTAGGATTAAACTTTTTGAAACTTATATATTTAAAATCAGCATAAAAATACAATTCTTTTAATGTAACTATTGGTACAAAAATTCTATTTTTTAAAGTTTCGGTTAATATTGAGCAGGGTCGCTCCTTACTACAGTTCGTTAGCACTAGCTACTTGAAAGTGAAATGCTACACGATCGACATCTAGTTTGCAGAGCTACATAAACAGCATGCATGATTCTAGCCAACTTGAATAGAATTTTTATCGCTTGATTATTATTTTTCTTTACACTGTAGTATCATCGGATTAATTTTATTTTAGTTTTCTATCTGGTTTTATTTTCGACAAAGAACTTGAATTAACTTAGAAAGAAAAGTAGGATATAATACCAAGCACCAGATCGCATGTTCTATTTATAGCCTACGAATTTTTATGAATGAGAAAACTAATTAACAAAGAATTCACTGGCGAAACTGTCTTTTTAAAGAGTGAATTTGTTGGGACTTCAAGCTCTAGTCTCAGATCTGCAAGGACCTCAGTTTTACGTAAATGGTAACTACTTTTTAATTCAAACTTAATTCAGATGTCATAGAATACAGAAACTATTACGATATAAAAATGAATTCGTTAATTTCATTCAAATCCAAACGCGGCCATACAATACAGTATTCTATAATACACACCAAAATACAATAACGTAAGTGCTGGTCATCTCTCCCCCCTAAAAATAACAACTACAAAAATAAAATAGAAAAACTTAAATCGCTCTCCTTTCTGTACGACTTCACTATTATATTTACGAATCTGAACGATTGCCCTTTTTAAAGTCGTCTCCAGGATCACTGAGAACTCCAAAATATCCCGATCAAACAGACCAGAATGTCTTTTGTAAGAGTAAGTCAGTTGAGACTTTGGACATGGGCTTCATTTCCGCACCGATTTCAATTTTAAATAAATTTAAATTAAACGAAATTTCGATTGGCTCAAGAAACAGCAATACAAATTCGATTTTTTTGATAGAACAATTTTCCTTTACCTAGCTACTATGTATTTTTTCTATTGCTTAAAAGCACGTGGAAGGAATTTGAATAGCTCGGATAAAATACTGAAAATAAGAAGACATCTTGTAAAGACGAACCTCTTGTAAAGAGAGAACCACTATAGCATTTTAATGGCAAATTAGTACAGCTATGGTAACTAACATTGCAATTGTTTTAACTGTTGCTGTATAAATACAATTATAAATAGTCCAAAGATTTGAGCTACAGGAAAAAACCAAGTAGGAAAAAAAATCAAACAGTTCGTGGTAACGAATTGTAGTAAGGAACGACCCGACTCAATAGTAACCGAAACTCTTAAAAAACCTAATTTTAGTACCAATGGTTACATTAAAAGAATCACATTTTAATCCTGATTTTAAATATATAAGTTTCATCAAGTTTAGTCTTACCCAACAAAAGTTATGAGCTGGAGGAGCAACCCATCAAAAGTTACGTGGGGGGATCTTTCCATGGGGGAATTTATCATGAGGGAAGAGAATGTTCATGAAGGGGCGCAGGATTTTCTAGCATTATTTAAACAAAAAAGACAAAATAAATAAAAAAAAAGGTTCTTTTCAACTGGAAGTAAGGAGCAGCATTAAAATTTAAAACGAACAGAAATTATTACGTATATAAGGAGGTTCGTCTCCTCCTCAGCACCTCGCTCTTTACACTAATGTATTTTTAGTAATGTCAGTTATTTATTCTACGGCCTTTGAGATTCAGGGGTCATTCTTAAAGAATTTGGACAAAATTCAACCTTTAGTGTAAAGAGCGTAGTATTGACGAGTTGGCGAACCCCCTCATATACGTAATAAAAATATAAAAATATAGAAGTTCGCTACGTAACTTACGTATATTTGTTGCTAATAAAAACGTTCGTAAAAAATAAAAAGTTTTAGTTGCCTTTTTAAGTAATTAGAGGGCAACTAGGCCTCCTCCTCCACCCCTTTTTTATCAGAATAATCCGATCAAAACTATGAAAGCCATTTAGCCAAAAAATTACGGTGAGCCAAAGTCAAAGCATGCATTCATGAAAAACGTTCAGAAATTAAATAAAAAGAAACAAGTTTTTTCAACTGAAAGTAAGGAGCGACAATAGAACTAAAACGAACAGAAATTAATCCGTATATGAAAGGGGTTGTCCCCTCCTCGACGCCTTACCCTTTACGCTAAAGTTTTTATTGTTTTAAAAAGTAGAGTTTTGAGAAAGAGTCAAACTTTAGCGTAAAGAGCAGGGCACTGAGGAGGGAATAACCCCTTTCGTATACGGAATAATTTCTGTTCGTTTTAAGTTTTAATGTCGCTCCTAATTTTCAGTTTAAAAAACTTGTTTTTTTATTTAATTTAGAAAAAAAATGAAAGGAAACTATGAAAATTTGCAGCCAGGGAATAAATGAAAATCAAAACATGCTTCGGCAAAGACCACCGCCATGCCGTGACGCCACTAATCAGTTTTTTTTTTATTTGGCCAAGAGGGTAGAATGGATGGTAGGAATGTTAAAGAGCAAATAACTTTTATTCTTTTATTCGGGGGGGGGGGAGATAGAATGTTTTCTAGGAAAAATCAAAATTTGCCTATATTTATTTTTTTACAAATATGGCAGAAATTTCGGGGGGAGGTTTAAACCCAGGATATCCACCTTCCTGGATATAGCCTTTTGTAGACTAACTGCTAGTTGGATATTTGGACTGCGGGGAATAAGCCCGTCTGGTCATACCCCGAAGAGAGATGTTTTTAGAGATTGGAGGATCGGTAGGAAACAAAAAGACGGGTTTGAAATGTATGTATGCATTCAAAAGAGATCGTGTCACGCAATAAAACTTTGATGAAAGAGTGGGAAAACTAAATAACAATCATTGGCTAGTTTTAATGTTTCTAAGAAATTGTAGGTTGTAAAAACATTTTCCTTTGTTTAAAGTGCTAAGGACGTCAAAATAAAACAGGCTTTGCTCCGTTTACGGTTTGAAAGCTACAATTTTCTAATGTTATTCTTTGGTTCTTTCAAACTTACGAATCTTTTTGGGTGTTATTACAGTTTCGTCAGTGTTGTCATGCTCAAGTGTTAGAACGAATAAGCAAAAATAATTAATGAAGTTTGAAAACGCCTTTCTGTTCGAAAGATTCAATTATTAACAATTTGTTGATTCCCCAGAGAGAGCAATATCTTCATAGGAAAGACACAAATGTTTCCTATGAAGATATGTATCTCTATGAAGATAGTGTATCTTCATACACTATCTGAAGCTGTTTGATGCCACATGTTTTTTAGTTGATTTTTGCTAATTTTTCACTCATGTTTCTTTTTTAAATTTGGCGCCTACTTTTACCAAAAAATGCATAGCTGCTTATGGAGTCCTTCTTTATTAAGAATTAAATAAAAAAACAAGTTTTTTTTAACGAAAAGTAAGGAGCAGCATTAAAACTTAAAACGAACAGAAATTTTTTCGTATATGAAAGGGGCTGCTTCCTCCTCAACGCCCCGCTCTTTACGCTAAAGTTTGACTCTTTCTCTTAACTCTACTTTTTAAAACAGTAAGAAACTTTAGCGTAAAGAGCGGGGCGTTGAGGAGGAAGCAGTCCCTTTCATATACAAAGTAATTTCTGTTCGTTTTAATTTTTAATGCTGCTCCTTACTTTCAGTTAAAAAAACTTGATTTTTATTTAATTTCTAAACGTTTTTGAATCAATGTATGTGTTGATTTTGGCTCTCCGCAGAGGAATAATTAAAACGAAATTTGTATTTTTTTTTTTGGCTAAATGGCTTTCTTATAGTTCTGATCGAATGATTTTAAGAAAAAAGAAGCGGGGGAGGAGGCCTAGTTGCCCTCAGATTTTTTGGTTACTTAAAAAGGCAACTCGGACTTTCAATTTTTTACGAAGTTTTTATTAGTAGAAGATATACATAACTTATAAATTAGCTTACGTAACGAATTTTTGTATTCTCATGTTTTTATTACATGTATGAGGGAGTTCACCCCCTCGTCAGTACCTCGCTCTTTATACTAAAGCTTAAATTATGTCCCAATTCATTAAGAATGACCCCTGAGTCACAAAAGCCGTAGAATAAATAGTTGAAATGACTAAAAATACTTTAGCGCAAAGAGCAAGGTATTAGAAGGAAGTGAGCCCATCATATGCATAATATTTTCTGTTCGTTTAAAGTTTTAATGCTGCTCCTTACTTCCAGTTGAAAAAACTTTTTCATATTTATTTTTTCATTTTTTTTTTTAAATAATGCTAGAAGATCCTGCGCTCTCTTCACGGAAATTTTCTTCCCCATGACAAATTCCTCAATGGAAAGTTCCCCAACATATCCCCCTCTTCTCAGACCCTCTCTCCGACGAAAAAATTCCCTGAAAACGTCTGTACATTTCCCAATAACCATTACTATATGTAAGCACTGGTCAAAGTTTGTAACTTATAGCCCCTCCCACGGGGACTGTGGGGGAGTAAGTTGTGCCCAAAGACATAGTTATAAGGTTTTTTGAATACGCTGAATAAAATGGCTATCTCATAATTTTGATCCGTTGACTTTGGAAAAATAATTAGCGTGGGAGGGGGCCTAGGTGCCCTACAACTTTTTTGGTCACTTAAAAAGGGCACTAGAACTTTTCATTTCTGTGAGAATGAGCCCTCTCTTAACAATCTAGGACCACTGGATCAATACGATCACCCCTGGAAAAAAAAACAAAAAAAACAAACAAACAAATAAACACGCATCCGTGATCTGCCTTCTAGCAAAAAATACAAAATTCCACATTTTTGTAGATAGGAGCTTAAAACTTTTTACAACAGGGTCCTCTGATATGCTGAATCTAATGGTGTGATTTTCGTTAAGATTCTGTGACTGTTAGGGAGTGTTTCCCCCTATTTTCTAAAATAAGGCAAATTTTCTCAGGCTCGTAACTTTTGATGGTAAGACTAAACTTGATGAAACTTATATATTAAAAGTCAGCATTAAAATGCGATTCTTTTGATGTAGCTATTGGTATCAAAATTCAATTTTTTAGAGTTTTGGTTACTATTGAGCCGGGTCGCTCCTTACTACTGTTCGTTACCACGAACTGTTTGATTTAATTCCAGATTGTCCTAATTTTTAATTATGATTTTTTATTATCATTATGAAGGCAGCTAACCAAATCAAACAGTCAGAGTATACTTCAACTGTCCTTGGTACTTTAGGAAAAGAAATATATAAAGAAATATATAAAGAAATATCAATATAAATATTGATATAAAAAGGTCCAATTCTGCCTATCTGTGTTAGCCAGAAACATTGAAGCGTTAAAATAAAAATGGAAACCTTTTAAGTTATATTTTAACAAAAAGAATATGAGACAAGGGATTAAGCCAACCCATTGAACTCACTTTGATGAGGGATTTAAGTCGGAGATGATGAAAAAGCGTCAACAACTTCCTTCTTAATAACCACAGTCATGCTGAGGTAGACAAATTTCAATGGGAGGTTTAGAAAGATCTTCTTCAAGAAACGTTTTTGATGATCCTTTAAGTTTGCCCATTGATAAAGTTTTTGAGCAAGAAATTTTGTTTTATTATTATTTTTATTTTTTGTTAAAAATTATTACTTTGCACAATAAGGAATTTTAGACTTAAATTTGTGTTCTGTGGCATGAAAAACACACTTTTAAAGACAAATGATCAATCATAGTTAAATAACAGTACTCACACTTGGAGAGAGAGAGAGAGAGAGAGAGAGAGAGAGAGAGAGAGAGAGAGAGAGAGAGAGAGAGAGAGAGAGAGAGAGAGAGAGAGAGAGAGAGAGAGAGAGAGAGAGAGAGAGTACTGCATAGTCTACAAACTAAAAAAATATGTATATATATACATATAAAAAAATTGAGTATTACCAGGGAACGCTCTCGTTGGACACGTGCCAGACCTACATTCATGTGGAATGGCATGATCTAACGTGTAAGGCCAAACTGGGACTTTTAGTGGTGGTGTACTTAAGCTTGAATCCCAAGCAAAACCATAGTCTGTAAGCACTTCATATTGGGCATTTCTTCCTGGCTTTAAGTGAGGAGCTCTCATCCCAAGAATGTCATCCTTTTCAACATCAGCCCATCGACGAAGCATTTCGCGCATTCCAACTGCTTCATTTACCCATTCGTTGTAGCCAGCATCTTCTAGCCTACTACTGTGGCTAAAATGAGGAAATAATATCATATAATTTAGATTTAGCAATCTTCTAATAGTGTGCAAGATATGAGCTGCAGAGTATGAAAAATAAAGAAAAAGAAAACAATAGAGCACGGTTTAGCACGAATATGGACAACGATACGGGCTAACTCAACATGGACAAATAACAATTATATAAAAAACTATAGATATGTCTCTTACTCCCACCGTTTATCCGTGGCATTTAACACTTGGAAAACTATAGGTTCTATAACCATCTTAGTTCTATGACTATCTACCTTAGTTCTTCTGCCCTATGATTGACGCATGAACGAATAATAGATAGACTTATCTATTAACAAATAAACCAGCATCATTTTTATACAATTCTAATTGGGGGTTAATGCCAGATTTGCCTCTCACTCAATTGGACTATGCAATGTAATGTCAAATATGTCTCTAGAGTGTCAGTCAAGGGTGACATAGAGTCAGAAACTTTTCCTGGAAATTTACTTTTCTAGTAAAAGCTAGCAAAGCAGTCTATTAGTCCAAATCTACTGACCAAATACAGGTTTTTGGACCGCGGTGGCAGTCAAAGTAAATACTTTCCATATTTGAAATAAATGGTAAGCAGCTGTTACTTTTTTTTCTGAGTGAAGCAGTCCAAAACTGAGGGATGTAAAGAAAACTTGGTAAGACAAACGCCATTTTGCAATCAGGGACTTGAGTCTCGCCTTGCTCTGGAAAAGCGTTCCATATACAGAACAAACTTTTTTAACGGCATCAGCAATAACGAATACGCGTGTTCTGGTGCTTTTGAATGATACATCAGTTACGACTCTAAGGTAAGTCAACAGTTGAATAGGTTTAATTTCCGTATCTTCTAGTGTAAAATGAAAACATAATTAAAAAGTATAAAAGAGAAAGCGGAAAACATTGAAAGATGTTTGTCAGTTCTTAAACACTCATCGTCCAAAATGGGTCAGCATTTGACTCAGACTACTCATTTTAGCAGCCACTCAGTCCAACAAAATTGACAAAAGACTTCAAGGATTGGCTAGAATTCATTGGCTAAAATTCTTTGGCTGGAATTTGTTGGCTACAATTTCTTGGCTACAATTCATTGGCTAGGATTCGCTGGCTACAATTCGTTGGCTACAATTTGTTGGATACAAATCGTTGGATAGAATTCGTTGACTACAATTCGTCGGATAGAATATTTTGGCTTCAATTCGTTGACTAGAATCTAGTTTGACCGGAATTATGGTCTCTATATGCCTTACCCCATCTACCCAAAGGAAAGCAACCTTCTTTTTTTTAGCAGTTTGCATCGACCAACTGGCCGAAGAGGATTCAGAGGAATGTTTGATTTATGGAGGATTAAAAACACTGAAAAATGTGCTTGGGATTTTTGACTGCTATTAAAAAGCAGTCGTTTTTGAAAGGAAGATTTTGTTAGACATCCTAGACACAGTAAAGGAAATTCTGATATCTTTAGCTTTAATTTCTAACTGTTGCTGTACTGAGTAAACAGGATATGACACGTCTTAGAAATAAAGACACTTCTAAACATATTTTGAACCAACTAAAATAAAAGAAAACGGATTGAACCAACTGACAACATCTTTTTCTGTTCGAGAGGGTGGAAAATATATTTGAGTTTTGAAGCAACAACAGAAACTGACAATCAGGACCTGCTTGATAAAAATTGTGAGAGGAAAAAGGAAAAGGAAAAAAATACTGAAAGTATTATAATAACTAGGTTATCTTAGACCAGTCTTTTATCTTAGATACTTTCGTGTCATTCCAAATTTGTTTATAAAGATGAATATTTGTAAGCGGTTCTAAGGCTTAAATTTTTTTCAATGGTAGATGGTGCTACTTTTTCTGCTAGAGAAACTTCAGTTTATGCTCTTACCAGTGACTCTTTCTTTAACTAGAAACTTCAGTTTATGCTCTTACCTAAAGAAAGCGCTACTTTTGTTAGGCACTACATTGCTCTTACTATAACATCAGGAAGTCACTTGCTACGATGAACTCTGCTCCTAGTTCTGGGGACTAGCCTTTAAATACCTTTGGTACTCAAGAGCTTGTACGAAAGAGTTACATTTTACTTCCTTTTCACATAGTTTGAGCTTGAATACGTAAAAAATTGAAGCCTTAGAACCATTTACAAATATTCGTATTTATAACAGATTTGGAATGACATGCAAGTCTTGGATAATTCCAAGATAAAAGACCGGTCTGAGATAACCTAGTTACTTAATACTTTCAGTATTTCTTTAGCTTTCCTTTTTTCTTTTGGTTCCTCTCCTTCTCCTTTTTATATTTTTCTTTCTTTTCTTCAGTGCCTGAAAAGGCTGATGGTGCATTTTGAAAGGGTTTTTAAGATATAATATACTCGGAAAGTTTCATCTTACTTTATTTAACTAAAATTCCTGTTATTATTTTAGAAGCCATTGTAGATTCACTGCAATCCTGATACGGTACCTGGGACACCCAGCATTGGAAAACCACAAGAGAAAATATTTCTTTTTATTAAACTAAGGAAATTATAGCTGCTGAGCCCCCCCGCCCCTTCCTCTGGGTATGCACGTGGCTCTACAAATAAACTAGCTAATATACAAGGCCTTTATTATATTGCTTATTTGTAATCCTAGTGGCAGTTGAAACTCACTCATTCAGCTAATGTCCATGGAATATTTAATTATGAATAAATTGATGCTATGGAATATTATCACGTTCCCACTCAATATATTTTAAAACCAAAATCATTCAAGCTTCACTTCTTGCAGCCAACAATACATTGAACAATCTACCACAGATAGTTTACTGCACTGGAATGTCTACGTTTTATGTTGAATTTATTTTAATATACTCAGTATATATTGCGAGATGCTAAATTAATATAATAAAGACCAGAAAATTCATACCCACGCCCTTAGAAGATCAAAGACTGTTTTATTCACCAGAACTCTTATTTAAAAATTAAATATTCATTTGGTGTGGAATATTATTCTAAGCTATTTTAAGCTAAACTAAACACTAAGTTATAACAAAGGGATTGATCAACCCCTGCAACAACAGCTGCAACAACAGGGGTTGATGCAACAACAGCTGCAGCCTTGTAAAGAAGCAACCACACTCCATAGTAACCGAAAGTTTAAGACCCATTTTGAAAGAATTATCAACCGAGAAAAATTCAAAGTTTCAAAGTGGTTCAGGAATGGAGATTAGTATTTATATTTGTCTAAATGGTAAAATGTTGCTCAGAAAATGAATTAAAAAATCAGCCTGGGATGCAGATTACTCTGGTCCTAGGTATAGTTTAAGAGTTTATTATGCGGCCCACACTCTTGAAGAGTGCTGCTACCTGCTTTCACGGGGTATTTTGAGGGTATTTTTATTTTGATACCCATGAGCTCCTGAGGATCTTGTGAACGAGTTTAAGAAGGAAAACTGCCCAGTTTCGTAAATATGCTAATTAAGAGGTAAAAGAAGAAGAATATATATATTAATCAAATAGTTCATGGTAGATAGTCATTTGATCCAGCATGGATGAAAAGTTCTAGGGAGGGGGCTGTCACTTACGCAATTCGCCCATTGTTCATATATAGTATTTCTTATTTGGAAATTTTTCCAGGGGAATTCTCTGTGGGGGGATTTTTCATGGAGAATAGTTTCGTGGGGGAATTTTTCAGGGGAAGCTGTGCACAGATGAGGGAGGGTAGGCAATTTCCTAGCATGATTTGAAAAATGATCATAAATTAAATGAATAAAACAAGTCTTCTCTTCTGAAAGCAAGGAGCAGCATTAAGACTAAAAAAAAACAGAAATTATTCCACATATGATGGGGCTGCTACTGTCCACAATTCCTCCCTCCCTAAGTTTTGACTTATTCTCTTAGGAAGGGCCTCTTAGCTTTTGTACACATTTTGTTGATCCTTGCTTAATCTTCTCAAGTGCATCAATGTCATTTTGAAGGTCAGGTCTTATTGTCGTGTAGCCATTCAATGATAGGCCAAACAAGAGATTTGAATAGAGTAGAAAAAATCTGAAAATCGCTTAGGGTGAAGTTATTAGCCTATCCATGACCAACTGAAAATGAGTGGCAGAGGTATTGGCATTGACAAATGCTTTTTGGAAGTTGGCTCGACTTTAAAAAATTACAAAAATAGTCAAAATATCTAGAAAATTTATGTATTTATATATTTCAACTTTAATATATATCCGTAATCAATGCATACCATGTGCTTATTGCCCAAGTATTTATTTTCCACTACCGAAAAACCTCTGCACTTCTCTCATGTTAAGGGAGAGTATGAAAAACAAAGAAACAAAAGGAAGTACAAGAAGTACAAGAAAAAACAAAAGAAGTATACATGGAAAACTGACAAGGTAGACACAGATAGAGCATACGAGTACTAGCTAGAAACGAATGAGAGGTGCTTAAGCGTTTTAAACTATTTCATCAGTTGAAGTTGGTTGAGTTAAACCAGGTGAAATTTCAAAATAGAGGCGTTCCCACTATAAAGACCTTAGGTCATTATTATAGAGACCTTAGTAACCCAACGGGAGCCACCCAATTTGTAATTAATTTGTCGATACTCTAGGAGAAATACTACTTAACGAGTAGATGATCTTTTAAATTTATTACCTTTTTAGTTTTATTACCTTAATTTTTCAATTTCTAGACTTACTAATCTAATTGTTTTAAAAAATATTAAATCTGGCAATATTCCATCCCCTACCCCTCAAAAAAGCTTGTTCTAGTATTTGTTTTAATTTTTGCAGCCATGATACATTAAACTAAGCAAACAAATTTTGAAATCAACCAAATTTAGTGAGACAACTGTTATAGGTTATTTACTAGTATGCTTACTATGAGATGTAGGAGCTTTTCAATTGGCCATTATTTCATCAGTACTAGGAGAAAAAATTGTAACGTGATACTTACCTTACACTATACACACCAATTTCATGACCTTCAGAATGAAGCTGCTGCACCATTTGGTAATTAGTGTATTCATGCGCAACAAAGAATGTGCCGCCAATAGGGCAGCCATTCGGATTTGTTCGATTCGCAAAAACTTTACGATAGCTTTTGATGTTCAACTCATTTATTGCATCGTCGAAGGTTATCAGTATCATTTGAGGTGTCTGAAAAGAGGGTTTTTTTTTTTACTTAAGATTAAATAATAAAAAAACTAGCTTTTTTTTTAACTGAAAGTAAGGAGCGACATTAAAACTTAAAACGAACAGAAATTGTTCCGTGTATGAAAAGAGTTGTCCCCTCCTCAACGCCCCGCTCTTTACGCAAAAGTTTTTTTTATTGTTTTATAAAGCAAAGTTGTGAGGAGGAGCCAAACTTTACCGTAAAAAGCT